>NW_006984962.1:158141-226416 GCF_000164805.1 Carlito syrichta
GTCTTGAACCCGCGGGCTCAGGCAATCCACTCACCTCAGCCTCCCAAAGGCGCGGGATTATAGGCTGAGCCACCAAACCCGTCTTCTTTCTTCCCTCCCTCCCTCCTTCCTTCCTTTCTTTCTTCCTTTCTTTCTTTCTTTTTATTTTTGAATCAGAGTCTCACTCCATCACCCAGGTTGGAGTGCTGTGGCACTCTCATGGCCACTGCAGCCTCAAACTGCTGGGCTCAGGTGATCCTTCCGCCTCAGCCTTCCAAGTAGCAGGAACGACAGTGGTATGCCACCACACCTGACTGATTTTTTGATTTATTGTAGAGATGAGGTCTCACCACGTGACCCAGGCTAGTCTCAAACCCAGGAGCTCAAGCAATCCTCTCTCCTCGGCCTCCCAACATGCTGGGATGACAGGATTGAGCCACCACCCCCGGCTCTGGATGCGTTTCTTAATTTCTCCATGACCTGATGCTCTTCTCTGTGCTTGTCTTGCCTTGTGTTCCTTGTGAGGTTTAAATAAACAGCATCCCAGCATCCCAGCTGTCGGATGTGCGCTGCATCCTTAGTGAGTCGATGAGCAGCAGGCTTGGTTCAGACACCTGCCTATGCCTGTCTGCAAGCCCTGTGTTCTTGACGAGTTTCCTGGATGGCACAAAACAGCACCCACCACAGAGGCACCGAGCTGCAGAGGTAAAACGGGCATGTACCAAGACAAACCCCTCACTCCCTCTCCTGCCCATTTGCACGATAAGCGCAATTCCCCACAGATCTGACTCTTAGGGAAGGGCTGAGGGCTGAGGCTGAGTGAAAATGAAAGGTGAGTCGAGTTGGAGGGTAAGGTAGGCAAGCATTCACATCACTGGCCACTGTTACTAGTACGTGCACCTGTGTGTAGGCATCATGAAAGTTATTCCTCATGGTTCAGCTGACAAGTTAAAAGTAAAACAGCACACAAACAGATTGCCAAAAAGTAAGGAAACGTTGGAAAGTACCTACTTTTTTTGTCTGGCACTCTTGTCAAAAACTATTTCAGTCACATGATACTTTCACACAAAATGAACTCATGACACTGACGCTTTTCCTGTCATATGAAAGACATGGTGATGAGATGTCATTATGACTATCAGAATAACAAAAGATCAAACGACAATAGAACCAGCAAACAGGGTTGCTAATATCCAGCTTGTTTATTCCTTTGTTCTTCCACAAATTTTTACCAAATACTTACTGGGGGTCAGGTAGTGTTTACATGCTGGGAATGAAATGGCAAGTGAAACCAGACAATGTGCCTGTCTTGATGGCGTTTGGGTCTAGTGGGAGAGGGGAATGCAAGTCAAAGAATCACCCCAACACGTGGTTTTGTGCTGCGTGGGGAAGGGTGATCCTGGAGGGCTTCCCAGAGGAGTTGTCTTCTAAGTCAGAAGAGATGCGGGTCCAGGTCCTGCTGAGCCGGAGGAACCCTAATGCCATCAAGGCCTGAAACAAGGCCGGCGGACGGTATGGCCGAGAACTAGGGAAAGCGTTGGGTGAAATCGACCTGTGCAAATGCAGAGGTCAGATTGCAAGGGATCGGGAAACCTACCTGGAATCCCGCAGTTGCTGCTGAGGATCTTGAACTCACTCTAAACCCACCAGAGGGTTGGAAGCAGGGTTGGGGAATGAGGGTGGGGAGGAGGATCCCACATGATACCAACTGAGCTGAGGGAAAACTCTGGGAGTCTGCTGCTCAGAAAAAAAGTGGATGAACGAACATCCTTCTGGAGGAGCATCCGTTTCTTCTCCTGCGACTTCTCCTTGTTTATGTCCGTAGGTGACTCCACGCTGCTGTGATTTTACAAGGTCATCACCATGCTTCTGACCGGGTCTGCTGGAACGAAAGGATGGAGGATGGGTGTGAGGAGTCCACGCCAGGGTCCGTTGATAGTAACGTCATTCACTATAAGGGCACTTGAATTTACCTCCCCTTGAAAGCCATCGACACAAATGTAGAGCAATGAGAAATCAGTCATTCGAGAAAGTTGACATCCCTTTTTGCTGGATACTTGCTCTACTTTGACTCGTACTCACGGTGTGTTTTCAGCTGTCTTAAAACAGTATCCTGTGGACAGGAACTGATTTCATTTTCTTTGAATTTGGAAGAGCCCTACCAAAGGAGAGGGCCATTATAAAACAAATAAGAGGAAACGTTTTTCAGCTGCTTATGGGGTATCATGTCAAAGAGGCAGTGGCCTCCGTTGCTTCCTGGAAGAGCTGTCTTCTAAGTCAGAAGAGATGCGATTCAGGTCCTGCTGAGTCCATTTCTAAAATATCGATGCGGAACCCATAAGCAAAATGTATAGGTTGGTAAACTAAATTTAGAATGAGACATGAGTTTGACATGACTAGACCTATTCAACTGTAGAGTTTCTAGGCTCTAAGGCTAAATATTGCCTTTCAAAGTTATTCCTTAGGGTAAAAATACAAATTTGATGATTCTGTGGAGGAGGAGTTCTCAGGGAGTCCTCCAGACTTGAAACAGAATATTGATAATAAAAATAATAATCAGCCAGGCAAGGCGGCTCAAGTCTGTCATCCCAGCACTTGGGAAGGCTGAGGTGAGAGGATTGCCTGAGCCCAGGGACTCAAGACCAGCCTGGGCAACTTGGTGAGACCTCATCTCTACAATAGATCAAAAAACTAGCCAAGTGTGATAGTGTGTGCCTGTAGTTCCAGTTACTTGGAAGGCTGAGGAGGAAGGATTGCCAGAGCCCAGCAGGTTGATGCTGGGGTGGCCGTGGGCGTGCCATTGCACTCCAGCCTGGGCAACGGAGTGAGACTCCAACTCAAAAGTAATAATAATAATAATAGTAATAATAATAATAAATTCAGTTTGAGAAGTGTGTTAAGGTTTTTCCGCTTTTTTTGCAGCATTTAAATAGCTCTTAGTGTGTTTATTTGCAATGTGATTTCTGTAAACTGAGTACTATAAGTAATATTAATGTTAACCACACATCATCTCAGAAATGTTTCAATACATAAATGCCCATTCATGTTTAGGAAGCCCTCTGTGGGAAAAACTGCAAGAAAATTGTAATGTGTCATACTATAATGTCTCATATGCATACAGAGTAAAAATATAGCCATAAATGCCTTCCAGGAATTTGGCAGGGTGACTCTGAAATGGAATACACATAAACTGCAATTTCAAAATATGTGACAATTACAGATGAACATAGTAGTAATGCCATATACACCTTTTCACAGGCATGAAGATCTGCTTGTGTAAACAGGTGGACACTAATATTGATTTTATTTTTGAGAGAAATACTAACAAATAAGGGCATGTCCATTTTGTCTTTGTAAACAGCTACAATGCAATTTAAATTAGCTATTTACTGCACTTGATTTTCTAGAATTATTTGCCTGGATGACATCTGTTAAAGCAAGCATTATGAGTGGATTGCCTGAGCCTGTGGGTTTGAGACCAGCCTGGGCAATTTGATGAGACCTCATCTCTATAATAAATCAAAAATTAACTGGGCATGGTAGCAAGAGCCTGTGGTTCTGGTTCTTGGAAGGCTGAGGTGGAAAGATCACCAGAGTCCAGCAGGTCGACTCTGGGGTGGGCGTGAGCATGCCATTGCACTCCAGCCTGGGCGACGGGGTGAGACGCCAACTAAAAAAAAAATTATTTAATGTTAGATGCCCTAGGGATAGTCAAAATAAAGATAGAATATCTCCCCCTTCCTTAATGGTCTCAGTGATGTTAGCATCAGAACCAGTGGGCTAATGCTTACCAAATAGGCTTCCTATCTGTCCCTTGTTGAATAGATGTATTATCTCATAACATGTTGCTAGAGTTAAATTTACAAACATAAAATTAAAAAAAAAAACTAGCCTATTTGGCGTTGTTTAATTGAAATTGCACTCACTCATCTCACTATGTAAGGAGGGAAATTTGTAATTTTATCTGAACTTGGATTTTTAGATATAGTGACACAGCAGGGGAAGAAATGGCTCAGAATACTTCGTCGATTATGAAAATGTATCCGTGTGATCTCTAAAACTTAGATTTACAGCAAGAACGAAGCACTAAAAAATGTAGTTCACGTGGACACATGAGAAATCATGGGGGTAGAGCACAGGTGGTGTGAGTTGTTTAATTGCAGGGAAAAAACCTACAACTAGACGGTAATAATTTAGAAAAGAAACAAGGCATTATGCTGAGAAACAGGAACATAAGCGCGTACATTCAGATGACTAGTGTGCTATTGCCTACCTACAGAAATTGAAGAAGAGGAATCGTTGGCATTTGTTGGTAGTTAGATATTGTAGCTAACCGTTGGATCTTGACCACTCTGTCCTGAGAGGACTTGTAGATACTGCTTTTTGTTCATCCTTAAGAGTCCTTCAAAAGGCACATCTTATAAACATTTGTGTTCCCAGACTCAGTCGGCACACGTGTGGGCAACAATCTTGCAGGAACTACATGTCACAGTGCTAGACAAAGCCAAGTCAATTGGGCACGCCAGTGCTAAAAAGCATCTTCGTCTTTGTCAAAAAGTAAAAGAAGTAACAGAAAAGTAAACGACAAGGTAATTTATAAAATTAAATGTTGTATTTGAATGTGGAAGATTATGTCCCAGCTGAAGGAGAGACAGAGGTTTCCCCCTTCCTCTGCCTGTTTGTTCTATCCTGGCCCTCGATGGATTGGATGATTCCTGTTCACGGGGGTGAGGACGCATCTTCCTCACTCATTCCACAGATTCCACTGCTAACATTTTTTTCTGGAAACACTTGCACAGACACACCCAGAACCAGTGTTTCACCAGCTATTTAGGCATTTCTTGGGCCAGTTGAGTTAGCCCATAAAATCAACCATCACACTGTCTGTATATTCTCCTTAGTAAGGTATCTGTTCATCTTTTTTCTGTTTTCTAATTGTGTTTATTTTTTCTTTTTTACTGTTGAGTGTTTACATTTTAAAAATATATATTCTAGATATCATTTCTTTGCCAAATACGGAATTGAAAATAATTTTCCACAGTTTGTAGCTTGTCTTGTTATCTTTTTCATGCAGAGCAAATGATTTTCACTTTGCTGACACCCAATTTATCAGTTTTCCCTTGATACAGCCTAATTATTTTTCATTGACTTAGTCATAGATTCTGAAGAATTTTTTCTATGTGTTTTTATGGAAGTTTTATAGCTTCAAATTTTACAGTTAAGTCTATGATCTAATTTCTGGAGTCAACTTATTTACTTATTTTTTTGTCCTTGGATATCCACTACTTCAGAACCACTTGTTGGAAAGGCTATTTTTCACTGTTAAGTTTTTCTGCACGTTTGTCAAAAGTGAGTGGGGAGTATTTGTGCAGGTCTATATATGGATTCTCTTTTCTGTTTAACTGATGCATGTTTCTATTCCTTTGCCAATGCCACATTGCCTTGGCTATTGTAGCTAAATACTAGGGGTGAAGATCAAGTAGAGTACTTCTCCCCTTTCTTTTTCTTTCTCAAAATTATTTTTGGCTATCCTATGGCTTGTGGCTTTTCATACAAATTTTGTAGCAAGTTTGCCTATGTGGACTACAAATCCTACTGGGAATTTGATAGGAATCACATTTAATCATTAGAGGGTAAATTGATTTATTATAGAAATATAACTGATTTTTGTATTTTGATCTTATTGCCTGTAAATTTTCTGGATTTTCTTCTTAGTCTTGCAAGATTTTTTTCTTAGATTCATTGTGCTTTTCTACATAGACAATCTATTCCTAAATAGTTACAGTTTTTATTTTTTCTTCCACTTTGTGTGTATTTTATTTATTTTTCTTGCCTTATGGCAGTAGTTAGAACTTTCAGGTATATACTGAATAAGAATGGTGAATATATATATTCTTACCTTCCTTTCAATCATAGTCTTTCATCATTGAGAATCTACATAGATTTGTAAATGATCTTTTTGAGGTTGAGATAATACTACTCTACTATTATAAAGTTGAAAGAATTTTTTTTTAAATGCTTTTTTTGCATCACTTTAAATGATCATATGATTTTTTTTCTTTTTCAGATTATTGATACAGTGAATTGCATTGATGGATTTCAAGTATGAACCAGCTATCTTCTGAAGTAAATTTCACTAGTCAAGGTTTATAATTTTTCATACATTTTTAGATGTTGTTGTGCTGATATTTTTTGAAAATTTTTTGAATCTAAATTTGTAGAACATATTGGTCTATATATTTCTTTTTTTATGCTATATTTGTCTAGTTTGGCTATCATGATAATATTATCCTCATAAAGTGGGTTGGAAAGTGTTCCTTTCAGTTTTATTTTCTGAAAAAGATTGTGTGAATTTGTGTTTAAGTAAAATATTTATTTAACAGACACTGAATAATGGGGACAGTAACTTTAAATAGGTTGAAGTCATGGGCACTTTCTCTTGGCAATTCTATTAGAAAACATATCTCCTCAAATCTAGGGTTATCTAAACTTACCTAAAACATTTTTATAATTTTCATTATCTCATAAATGTTATTAATTATATTTTTATTACTTTCTGGCAGAAGGCTTTTCAAAACTGCTTATTACAGACATATATGTAATCCAGAAGATTATGCATAATATTTCTTGATTTATCTCATTAAGTTACCTCTAGGTTCTTTTTTGATGGAGTCCACTTTTAGTGGGCATTCAAAAATACCTTTTTTTATTCTTCCCCTGGCCCCTCATAACTATTTCCATGAAATTTATAAAAAATACCTTCTCTTCCTTGTATACTGGTCTAGTTTATAACCTTATCCCTAATATTTAGCTACAATAACCAAGGCAACGTGCTATTGGCAAAGAGATAGAAACATGTATCAGTTAACCAATGTCCGCAAAGCCCAATATGCTCCAGATGGGTTATATCTTAAGAGGAGATTTATAGCATTTCAGATTCGTTGATTGGAATTAGAGAGATGAGACCAAATACCCTATCTCTTGTTAATGTTGACCATCAGCCATGATATATGCCTGATCATGAAGCACAGTTCTCACCTCTGCTGATTACATTTCTAAGCTTGTGATGAATTGTGGGGGGGGAGTATGCAACTCATTACAACTAGCTAGAGAAGGGGTTATGAAGCAGTTTGAAGGTGAAAATAACAGTAGAGAAAAATGAGAGAGAAACTGGGTGCAGACAGCAGAAACTGGAGAGACAAGACTAAAATTTAAGATAACAGGGCCATTTTCTGATATGGCTTCTGTGCCTGAGACAGAACAGATGTCAATAAATATTGGTGTAATAAAGGAATGAGAACTAGAGTCAGGCAAGTGCAGCGTAAGGGAAGGACAGGCGTGTGAAGCCTTCAGAAGCCTGAGGGTAGCAGGCTTGGGCGCTGACAGGACGTGTAAGTAGAAGTTAAACCCTTCATGCCGGGCTCGGTGGCTCAGCCTGTCATCCCACGCCTTTGGGAGGCTGAGGTGAGTGAATTTCCTGAGCCCGTGGGTTCGAGACCCGCCTGGGCCGCGAGACCTCATCTCTACAATAAATCAAAAAATCAACCGGGCGTGGTAGCACATGCCTGTAATTCCGGCTACCTGGAAGGCTGAGGTGGAGGGATCGCCAGAGCCCAGCAGGTCGAGGCTGCGGGGCTGGGAGCGACCACTGCACTCCAATCTGGGCGACAGAGTGAGACTCCAACTCAAAAAAAAAAAAAAAAAAAGAAGTTAAACCCTTCAAATACCCCAGGGAGGTGGTGAGTCTGGGGTTATAATGGGGGTAGACTCAAACACTGTAAAATAGCATGGAGAGTAACTTAGAAACTTGCTAGTCCACATGTAGTCTACAGACAATGAACAATGGACACACCTGCGAGCTCATTAGAAACATGGAAATCCAGTTGCCCTCACTGGCCCCAAATCTGTTGAATCAGAATCTTCACGTAAATATGATCTTCAGGAGACTCATACACACATTAAAGTTTAAGAAGCACAGTCAATAATTTAGAGAAAGAATGTGGATGGCATCCAATTAAAAAAAAAATATATATATATATATATGTTCATGACATCTAATTACTCAGTAATCTACTCAGTAGTTCTGATACGATACATTAAGAAAAAGAAACACTTGTGAAATGAGTGAACGAATGAGTGAAATAGAAAACTGGTTGAAGAGAAGACCCAGCAGTGAGGCCATAACTTTCCCGTCGCCCTGGCAGGTCTGCCCACCCCTGACCCAGATCTCTACCGTCAGCCTCTGACCAGACCCTTCACTCTACCCGTCTTGGAACATACACAGCCAAGTCCTGTTCCTTTCTCTAATCAGGACCCATCCGTGCACCTGAGTCCTGACGTTTTGGCAGGCTCAGGCCCGCGTTAGCCTTCTTGATGAGGCAGGAGCCGAGGAGGGTGTGCTGGGCGCCGCCTCCTTGCTGTTCCCTTGATCACTCCTAATTGGAAGTGAGACTTTGCATATATTGAGAGTGACTTCAGATGGAGCCAGAGGAACTCTTCCAGACAGCAGGGATCTGGAGGCCAAACTGCTGTGGGGAATTTCTTCCCCATCATTAGGCAGCCCCCGTCCGTTGTGCCGCTTTCTGTCACCCTGTAGGCTGCTGTCTGTTGAAGGGGGAGAGAGAGGGAGACATCCCTTGATAAGCCACACTCGTTTTGTCACAGATTATTTTGAATTTCTCAGCTCATATGGAGAATTTGTATGATTTTTGACACGGGGGAAAACGGAGCGATGCCCTCTGGAGCAGATGTCAAAGCACATGTCAGAGGATGTCAAGAGCCCTTGAAGGCTGCGGGATTTGGAATGGAAATTAGGCAGTTCTGTGTTGAATAATACGCCACTTTGAGATGAGTAGAATTCTCTGAACTACACAATTCTTTGAGTTTTCTGTGTTACACCAGGGCTGAAAGTCCATAGTGCTGGTGAAGGAGTCCATGGTGCTGGTGGTAGAACAAGAACAGTGCTCAAAGTGCTCAAGCATGTTGGCCCAGGTCGTTTGACCGGTGACATCGATCATGCTCCTGAGTTCCCCGTCACCAGAAAGTAAAGACTGTAAAGTCATATTGAAGCAGCACAATTTATCTCAACAGCTTCCAAATCCTCTAATGAGTCTGCTTTGAAAATACCAATCTTATTTTTAAACAGCAATTGACACACTACACTTTATTGTTTCCACGATGGTAGACTCTCAATAAAGTGTTGAAAATGACAAGTCATTTAAACTCCTTCTTAAAGCACTCTATCACAAAACTTCTAGTGACCTGATATGTCCAAATGCAAGATATCTGCTGATGACACAGTAGGAGATATATCTGGAGTTTTGCAGACCAGTGCAATATCTTTTTCAGAAATGTTGATGTGGCCGGACTCGGTGACTCAGCCTGTCATCCCAGCACTTTGGGAGGCTGAGGTGAGTGGATTGCCTGAGCCCCTGGGTTCGGGACCAGCCTGGGCAACTTGGCTAGGCCTTGTCTCTACAGCAAATCAAAAAATTAGCCGGGCATGGTGGCACGCGCCTGTAGTTCTGGCAACTTGGAAGGCTGAGGCCGAAGGATCGCCGGAGTCCAGCAGGTCAACGCTGGGGTGGCCGTGAGCATGCCACTGTACTCCAGCCTGGGTAATGGAGTGAGACTCCAACTCAATAATAATAATAATAATAATAATAATAATTCTCACAGTAATTCACAAAGCACACTTCTTGATGCTTTTTTTCATAATCGAGATTTGGAGATTGTGGTCATAGAGATGTATGAAAATAAAAAACAAGTTCAATGCTTAGGAATAATTTTTTTCCTCATTTTAATGCATTTAGGGTGAAAAATTTCATTTTGAAAAAACAATTACTGCTGTAAGTAGACAAATAAAACTTAGTTCTATAGCACTTCTATATTCAAAACCATCTAATGTTTTGTAAATGTAGAATGTATAAATATGCACAATACCCACTTTAGAAAAACTACTTTGGTGAAAATGATTTATTTGCCAGTATTCACTTGATACTTATTACATATTAAACCTATGGAGAAAAATCTGACCATTTTCAATAATACTTCAGGCTGAAATTACATCTGGAAACCGAACATGAGAGGTCAATAGGCCAATCTAATTGTGTCTGTCTTAACTCAAAGTAGGCAGTTCTCTTTCAAAGCGTTCTCCGTTTTACCTCTTTTTGTTTTGTTTATGCGCCCATGGGTACCTTACATACATGCAGCCTGACGCGCCTGCACACGCTGTTTCTGGTACTCTAATCACAGCCGAGATGAGAAGTGTTTATAGTTGGCACAAAGAAAAATATTTCAAATGCATTGCTTCCTTATTCTGTATTAAGTGAGCTATTAAGAGGCAGATAAGACCGGGCGCAGTGGCACAAGACTGTCATCCCAGCACTTTGGGAGGCCGAGGTGAGGGGATTGCCTGAGCCCATGGGTTTGAGAGCCTGGGCAACTTGGAGAGACCTCATCTCTACAATAAATCAAAAAATAAGCTGGGCGTGGTAGCACATGCCTGTAGTTCTGGCTACTTGGAAGGTAGAAGTGGAAGGATTGCCTAAGCCCAGCAGGTCAAGGCTGCGGTGGCCGTGAGCGTGCCACGGCACTCCAGCACGGGCAAGACAGTGAGACCCTGACTCAAAAAAAAAAAAAAAAAAAAAAAAAAAGAGGCAGCTAAGCCACTCCATTCAGTGTCAATGTCAGCATCATATAAAAAATGATTCTGCATTGAAAGAGCTTGTAAACTATCCATTAGAGTCATAGTCCATTTTTCAACTGTATTGATTCGAGTTGACTGCATTTCAGATATGATTCCAAAGGGTCACCTTAGATGTAAAAAATAACCGTCATATAAATGTTCTGAAATCCATCAAAGTTTATTTGACAACGTTCGCACCACTCCCCCTTCGAGGGGGCTGCCTGAGGTCAATGTGGAACACAAATGCAAAAGACCGGGGGCAATGAAGTCGCGTGGACCCAGCGTTG
Organism: Carlito syrichta; assembly: GCF_000164805.1. Lineage (NCBI taxonomy): Eukaryota > Metazoa > Chordata > Mammalia > Primates > Tarsiidae > Carlito > Carlito syrichta. The sequence goes on from NW_006984962.1 coordinate 169,095, forward strand.
AGGCCAGGACGTGTTTCCCGAAGTTTGGAAGCAACTGATTTTCATGACCTGGTGCCTCGAGTCTATCATTCTACATGCACTGATGATTTGAAGACTCACATGAAAAAACAAAATGGAACACCTAAATGAGAGGGAAACAGTTCAACGTAAGAGTTTCTTCCTATAAATACGCATTTTTTGCACACACACAAACATGGATATTCTTCTGTATGAAGGATGTCTTTCCGTGTCGTTCGAGAGCCCTTTATCAAAGAACACGTGACTTCTACTACGAACACTAGAGGCATGGTCATTGCACCTGTATAAGAAGCAAATATGCATATATTTGTGTGGTCTCAGTTGTATTCACCGATACCCAGTTTCTAACACTGGGTTGAAAAGCACGTTTTACTGGTCAGAAATACTGTTAGAATATATTTTACAAAACTTTAAAAAAATGTACAAAATTGAGTTTTATATTCACCCAAAAAAAAAGCTGCCCAGCATGCAAATGTGAACAGAGTTTAAATTCCAGGGTAGGGAAAAATATTAAAACTTTATAAATCTCCTGGGATGCAATTTAATTACTGCATCAACTTAGAAAAAGAGACTCACAGAACGAACAATGCTCCAATTCTCCAATTCTCACAGCACATCAACTCTCATCTATTTATCATTTTTCTTGCTTTGTTTCCAGCTGGAGGTTTCTTCAACAGAAGGAGTTGCGCTCTGGCTCCAAAACCTACAAAGACGGGCTTGGACATCCTGTATGTCCAACCAACGGGCACTGTGCTGCTAGAACTGCTGAAGTTAAACGCAGATGTTATTGAAGCTGCCAAAGCTTGCACGACGGTTTCTGAAGGTTTATTTATTTTTCCAAATCCAAATGTGGCCTTGGTGGTGCTTTCTCTGAATCAGGGCTGGTTCCAGAACTTGCAGTTTGAAGACCCTACGCCACTTGACTGCACGTCAGAGCCAAGAGCCAAATTGACTCTGTGCTCGTGGGTTGCCCGGCACCAGCTGGGGCCCACGCTGGCCTGCGCACATCTTGAGATTGTGTCTGCACTTTGGGAAAGCACGTTGCCCCAATCGGCCAGGGCTCTTCTTCGAGGAAAATTGGCCGAAGTGGTGGCGGGTGTTGTCCCACCTGAGTCCTTTGGGGCGAGTCCCATGGAAGCCACTGGAGCTGATGTCGGAGGCCAAGGGCCCTTCATCTGCCAATGCGGGAAAGCAGGCCTGGCCGTGGCTGCACGCGTTCCGACATTTCTTGGCTTCTGTTGGTCTGACTACAACATGTTTACAGCCTCTCTAGCAACATTTTTCTAAGTGAAGGTGTTGCTTTGGAGGGCCTTTGCCTTTTTAATAACAGGCGGAGGTTGCACAGCCAAAGCAACACATGAGTTTGATAAGTTTTCTGTGCAGCCCTTGGTGAACCTCAAGAGGTTACGTGACCTATTTGCTTGCTGGCAAGACAGTTGGTTTTCCAGTTCTTCCATCTGTACCCTTGAAGCTACCCCAAAACGCAGAGGCATGATCCTAACGTCGTCTGCACCACCTGAGTTTTCCTTTTGAAGGCCTGGCAGTAGTTTCTGGGTCCCGAAGGTGATGTCTGCTTCCTTCAACTCCTGAGCACTTTATGTTTTTAAATTGTTGATATTAAAAATATATTTTCTTTCATCTGCTGGCCACCAGTAGAAGTAGAAGCTGCACTAAAAGCCTTACTATCTTCTCACACTTTAATCATTATGCAAACATTCTCCTTTGTTAATCTGTTTTTTAAAATTTTGTTTTGTTTTTAAGTCTTAAGATGTACCACATCCTGGCAAAAAGCATAAGGATAGTTTTGGCCTTCAGGGATGTATCATCTTCTGATCATGTTTCTAGTTTATCAGTTTTTTAATACTATGAACTACTAAATATACAAGGAGGACCCAAACATTTCCGGAATTTATTTATTAAAAAAACTGTATTTATTCTTACATGTTTAAACTTCGGTCACCTTCACAGTCCTCTCCGTTTGATGCAATACATCAATCGAGATGCTTTTTCGACTGCTCCCAACAGTTTTTGAACTTGTCAATTTTGATGCCTTTTAGTGCTTCTGCCGCTGTTTGGTTTCACCTCTTCCACCTCAAATGCTTCTCTTTGAGGACTTTTTAATCTGCAGAAACAAAAAAATTTCACTTGGGGTGAAATCCAGTGGAGAGGGAGGATGGGGCATGACGCCATGCCACTTTTCATTAAAAACTGCCGAGCACTCAGCGCAGCGTGGACTGGTGTGCTGTCATGGCCGAAGAACCAGTCACCTGTTTGCCACAACTCGGGACGTGTCTTCCGCAAATGGTGATGCAACCTTCTCAAAACTTTCAAATAAAATCTTTGGTTGACAGTTTGATCCCGAGGAGCAAATTCCAAACGGACTGCCAGGGGCCCACCCTCCAAATGATAATTTTGGGATTTGGGGGGTCCCCCGATACATCACCCGGGACTTCACTGGCCACAGTTAAAGTAGCTACAGTGGTATTCAAAGTCTTCCAGAGCCTGCTGTCCAGTCCGGAGGTTGTGTTTGTGCTTTGGAAAAGTAAATCGCCCAAACCCTCGAGGGCTGTTTTTAGAGAAAGGTTGGTGGATGCAGTTGTTGTTCCACCCAAATGATTCAGAGCGAAGCCCATGGAAGAGGCTGGAGCTGGTGTCACAGTTGATGAAACACGGAGCCAACCAGCTCAGGGGAAAGAATGGGAGAGGGAGTGTCAGCAGGTCCGCAGAATCCCGCACTGCATCTGCGAACAGCTGCAGGTGCCACTCCCAGAGTTGCTCCAGGGAGTGACTGCCATTCTTGCATTTATTCCTTCCCGAGTGGCAGGCTCGGTGATGCCCAGTTGGCTTTGGAAACCTCTGACGGCGCACACGTGGATGCTGAAGGTGCAGATGTGAGTTTCACAAGGAGCCCCTCAGAAGGGCTCAGACTGAGCCCAGAGCAGCGCAGGGCACGGAGGGGTCTACTCCACAGCTATTTCCTGAGTGACTCCAACTTGGAGAAGGTTGGCCACCACCTCTGCCCTTGTTGGGCTGGTGGCTGTGGTGGCGAAGCCCATGACTGAGATCTGACTGTGGACGTGATTCTGGCGCTGATGCTACCAGTCACTCGCAAGTTTTCTTCTCATCACCTTGTCTAGACCCAGCCTGGCAGGACTTCTCACCCCTGCTTGCAAACCATGACCTGAGCACACCCTGATATTATTTTGCATCATATTTTGCAAGGAAACATTTAACATGGGTATTACCTAAACTTTAGTGTTTATGTCTCTACAATTTTAAGTTACCATTAGACATAAGTCATGTCTTTGTTTTGTTGAAGTCTGGAGAGTTTTCTTTTCAGCTCACAATATTTTTCTATTATCACATAATGTCTAGAGGAAAGTTTTCTAAATATTGAGCAATTCTCTTCCTTTGCTTCCTCTATACTTAAAATTTGAGGTAAGAAGACATTTTCTATGATGCTTCAGACTTTACAGAAGTGTGTTAACAGACATCAAGTTCATGTTTAGTCATTGTTAACTGTAAATCCCACTATTACTTCGGGTGTCTTTATATTCCTCCCTCATCCTTTGTTATATTTTAACAAGTGACTCTAGCACTTGCTAATGTAGTTTTATATGCGAGTATCATTTTCTATTATTAGTACTCTTGTTTATATAATTACGCACATTTTTAAGTAATTAGAAGAGAGCTAACGTTATTCATCTGTAAACTATCAGTGAGCTAGATTGTTTCAATAAATAATTAAAGCTGTACTTGATAGATTGATAACCACAATAAGCATTTTAATATTCTTTGGGCCCTGTTTTCCAAACAAAGGCTTTTTAGAAAATACTTTAATAATGTTTGTGTGCATACCAATAGCTTTACATATTTATTGGAAAAAGCTTGTTTTCTTTAATGAGTTTGGACGATTGAAGCCTTAACTTTGGATGTCAAACACTAGTTTTTGGCCCTGGGGAAGTTTTTTTTTTTTTTTTTTTTGGAGCCTCAGTTTTATTTTCAGGAGAATAATAACTGTCAAATTTGCCAGAAAGGGATTTTACAAATATTGAATTAGATAATCTTTGTAAAGCATCCAGAAAAGAGTTTGACACTTAAGATGAGTTCCACGAACGTGTGATTTCTCAGTGCTCACCTTTCTTGTGAACTGCATCCCTGTTAAATCATCCTGCTGTTTTTATTTATTGGAAAACACAAGACTATATACACGATTACACTACTTGGAGTAGTGTGATGGAATTTTTCGTTTTAGCAAAAACCTTTGCATTTTCACAATGGACATATTTCACACTTGGCTATTTTTCCTTTCCCAAAATAAATTGATTCTACAAACTACTTCCGTTTTTCTTAGCTATATAGTGAGTACTTCTTTTAATGGAAAACATTAAATACAAAGAGTTAACCTTCGAGTTCTGCTTCATGATTTACGATAAATTATTTCCTCCTAGAACATGTATTCTCTTCATTATCTTCTAGTAAAGTTTAATGAGATCAGCATGCATCTGTTAGGAGTGTTCTTGGTTGCAGCAAACAATAACAAAAATAAGAATGACACTAGTAAGCTTGAAGAATAGCTCGGTTCAATGCAAGGTGCTCTCCTGAACACCTACTGTGTATTGCCTGCCCGACTCTGGGTTCTAGAGACGTCAATCATGAAAATAAAATCTGCTCCTGTGACACGCACATTCCAGTGGTGAAGTGAGGGCAGAGAAACTGCCGGGAAATGGTGTAGCAAGTAGCAACAAGGGCTCTGAGGGAAAGGAAAGCTGAGCAATAAAAAACAGTCTGTTCTGAGTGGGGCCAGGGTGTGGGTTTTACGCCGAAGCCAAGTCCCCCATGAGAGAAGAATGGACGGAGTCAGGGCGTGAGACACAGCCGTGTTTGTGAAGCTGTTCCAGGTGACGGACACAGCAGTGGCAAAAGCCTGAAGATGAAATGCGTTTGCGTGTCTGAGGAACAGCCGAAGAAAACAGGAGCGTGACAGGGGGGAGAAAGTGTCTTCGTCTGTTTTGTGCCACTGGAACAGAATGCCACGGGCTACGTCATTTATAAAGACATACATTTCTTTCCCTCCTGGGGCTGCAGTCTGTCTGCAGTTGGGCAAGGTGAATGGGGCTTTCTTGCTGTGATCCTCGTGGCGAGAGGCAGGCGGGCACAGGCATGGGTGACGTGCGGGGCAGAGGGCTGAAATCAGCCTCTGATGGGGAACCTACTTCTGCAGTAAAAAAAGCATGACTTCATTCATGGGGGCAGAGGCCTCATGACCTAATCACCTCTTAAAAGTCCTCCCTCTCAATACCCTTGCTCTGAGGACGAAGTTGACAATACGTTCACTTTGGGGGACACATTCAAACGGTAACACTCTGCCCTCGAATCCCTGAATGTGCGTTCTCCTCACATGTGACGCACTTCCATTCCATCCCAGTAGCCCTGAAGTCTTAGTTTGGGCACCAGCTCAAAAGTCCAAAATCCAGAGTCTCATTGACATTAGCTATGGGTTAGATGCAATGAATGATTCACCGCAAGACAAAATCTCTCCAGCTACAAGCCTCTGAAATCAAAACAAGTTATCTCTTTTCAGAATGTGTTGGTAGGGAAGGCATATAATAGATAGGTCCACTCCCAAAAGGAAAATATAGGCAAGCATTTATTTTTAAAAAGGAGTAACAGACCACAACTAGATCAAAAACCCAACAGGGAAGATTATATTAGACCTTAAAGCTGGAGAATAATCTCCTTTGACCCCAGGTCCATGTCCTGGCCACACTGGGGCTTGAACTGTCCTCCTCTCCACCGCTGGCCTCAGGCGGCTCTACCACTGAGGCTTTGCTGGACTCAGTGCACCCAGCAAGCTCTCACAGAATGGAGTCTTGTGCCTGTGGCTTTCCCCAGCTGGAGTTTCCACCTGATGCTCTTATGGTTTTGCAGTCTCAGTGGCTGCTCCATTCCCATGGCTTCATCAGACATTGCCTTGGAAGGCTTCAACTATGGTTCTGCCTCTGTAACGAGCCTCTACCTGAGTCTCCAGGTTATCTGCAACATCCTTTGAAATCTGGGCAGAGGCTGCCATGCTCCACCGTGTTGGCCTTCTGTGTGCCCACAGAGTCAGCACCTGTGGCCATTTGTAGTCCACTTCTGTTGCTTGAAAGTAATGCCCCAGGCCAGGTAACTGATAAAGAACAGAAGTGGAGTTGGCATGTGGTTTTGCAGGCTGTACAGGAAGCATGGCACCAGCCTTGGCTTGGCTTCTTCTGAGAGGCTCAGGCTGCTTCCTCTCCTTGGGAAGATGGAGGGGAGCTGGGATACGCAGAGATCGCATGGCAAGAGAGGAAGTGAAACAGAAAGTGGGGAAGGCGCCAGGCTCTTTGAAAACAACCGGCTCTGGGTGGAATGCTCATGGAAATTGATAGAGTGAGAACGTACTTATTACCAAGAAAACAGTGCAAGGTGGATCCACCCCCATGATCCAAACAATTCCCATGAGGCCCCACCTCTGACATCGGAGATTCAATGCCAGCATGAGGTTGGAGAAGACAACGCCCAGCCTGCAGCACGGAGGGTTCAAGAACCACGGCTTGTAACTTTCGGAGCTGCAGTTGGAGCCACCAGAGCCAGAGCTGGGAAGACGAGAGGTGCTGTATTAACATCGGAGGGCTGGAGGGAGTCTCAGGTTGACACAGGGCAGCAGGGTCTGAGGTCCCTTGGGCACCTTCCTGGAACCCTTGGCCTCGGGGTTCTAGCTGATCCCAGCATCCCTGGGATGCCTTTGGGGTCTTTCTCCTATTGTTTTGATGTGTAAGTCTGATTTCTTTCTATCAATAGTAATATCTTTAGCATGTGGTTGCTTGGATACACCATCAATATTCTCTCTTGACATGTCCAGGCTTAGAAGTTTCTAATTTTTAAGACTCTGTTTCTCTTTTTATTATTATTACTATTATTATTATCATTATCATTTTGAGTTGGAGTCTCACTCTGTCACCCAGGCTGGAGGGCAGTGGCACACCCACAGCCACCCCAGTGTCGACCTACCGGGTTCCGGCGATCTTGCCGCCTCAGCCTTCCAAGGAGCTGGAATGACAGGTGTGCGCTACCAGCCCAGCTAATTTTTGATTTATTGTAGCGATGAGGTCTCATCAAGTTGCCCAGGCAGGGCTCGAACCCACAGGTTCAGGCAATCCATTTGCCTCAGCCTTCCAAAGTGCTGGGATGACAAGCTGAGCCACCGAGACCAGCCTGTTTCTCCTTTATTCATAAATTTTCTCTTTAAAACATAGTTTGCGTCTCTCACTTAACTGTAAGCAGTCAAAAGAAGCCATACGTCTCCTTCATGCTTTGCTGATTTGATCTTTCTTCTCCCACAAATCCTAGTTCATCACTCCTAAGTCCTTCCTTCCACAAAGTCTTAGGACATGGACACAATTCCCCCAAGTTCTTTGAGGCTGTGTAGCAAGGGTGGTCTTGACTCCAGTTTCTTTTACCTTGTATCTCATTTCTGCCTGAGACCACATTAGAATAGCCTTTGCCACCCACATTTCTGCCAACATTCTGGCCACAACCACTTAGTAATCCCTACAAAGAGTTAAGCTCTTCCCATAGCTCTGGTCTTTTTCTGAACCCTCACCAGACTTTCCCTCAAGACTTATCCACGGCCCTCCAGTCTTTTGCTAGCCTGCTTCTCCACGTTCTTTCTGCCTCTGCCCACTCCCCAGCTCCAAAGTCACTATCGCGTTTTTAGGTGTTTGTTTCAGCAACTGCCCCACTGCCTCGTGCCAACTTTCTGCCTTAGCTCTGTGCGGCAATAACAGATTATTTGAGACAGGGTAATTTAGCCAGAGCACAGATTTGTGCCGTACGGTCTTGAGGCTGAAGGGCCTGCATCTTGCCAGGGGCTCCTTGCTGTGTCATCCCACAAAGAAAGGCTGGAGCACATGTGTGAGAGAGAGGAGGAGAAGGCAGCCGAGCTCATCCTTTTTCAAGAACTCGCTCTCATGATCACGAAACTACTTCTGCAACAATGACATGAATCCGTTCATTAAAACAAAGCTCTCACTCTTAAAGATCCCACCTCTCAACATTATTGTGTTGGGGATTAAGTTCCCAGCATACAAGGGGGCACCCCAAAAACCAGAAGTATCTTTTGAGGAGTATGCCTCTTGTCGTTACAAGCTTCCCCTGCTAAGTCAGTGTTCCAGGAAGCCACTGGCATCAGTGTACCACCTGGCCTTGTCGTGAGAGGCTACGTTCGACTTCAGGGAATTTTGGGGGGAGATTCTTTCAGTGTGTTTGCCCATTTCATGATGGGTGATTTATGAGCGTAACTGTCCACCTTATGCGGAGTGTTCAATACCAAAAATGGCATGATCCCCCCGTGCCCCACTAGCCCCAAGCACCTGATCTCAACCCTGTAACTTTTTGGTTTTTTTTTTCGCTTCACGAGATGAAAAATGTCCTCAAAGTGAAACTTTTTGCCCATGTGAAAGAAGTGAAAAAAAAGAAAAAAGAAAAAAAGGAAAAGAAAAACAGCAGAAGCATTGAAAGGCATCAAAATGGATGAGTTCAAAAACTTTTTAGCTGTGGAAAAAGCATCTCACTAGGTGTCCTGCGTCAGATGAAGAGTACTTGGAGAGCGACTGAAGTTTAAACATGCAAGAATAAACACACAGTTTTTTATAAGTAAATTCCATTGGGGGGGTTCCCCCGTGCATGAACTTTGGGGATCACATTTGAAGCACAGCATGATGAGCAGAGGAGGAAAAGATGACACTGCAGAAGCAGAAGGGTCCGATGCCATGTAGGCCATGGAAGACCATTAGCTGGCCCTCGAGTTTAAGTCCATGTGAGAGAGGAACCTGTTGGAGAATGCTGGTCAGAGAAGTGGTTAGATCTGATTTTTGTGTTTATAAGATGATTATCACCTGTGTGTTTAATTGGGTGGAAAAAGGGAGGCAAGTTTTTATCTTATTTCAGATGATAGCTTGTGCTGATTTGGATCAGGGAGTCAGGGGAGAGATTTGAGAAACAGCCGAATCTAAAACATGTTGAAGACAGAGGGAAAATGACTCCCTAGGATAAGACTGTCTGTGGGATGCGAGAGCAAGAGAAAAGACTTTCTAAGTACCTTGAAGAAGGCACATCCTAGGAATGTATTGGCCCAATTAGCATAACAGTCCAGAAGCAGGCCAGGCTCCAAGGACTGCGGGATGAGTTTCCTGGCTCTGCCTGTGATCCTCTTGATGCTATCATCCTCTGTTGGCGGGCCTTAGCTTCCACAGGAGTGAAACGACGGCAGAAATTCCAAATGCTCCATCTGTATATCATGCGATTCAGAAGGGAGAGCTTTCCTTCCAGCTACCATCAAATTAAAATCATAAATTTCCCTCTGTTAGCTCCAATTAGGTTATACGTCTACATCTGAGCCAATCCCAAGGGCCACACGAATGCCTTGTGCTGAGAGGTTTGCAGAGTGGCCCAACTATGCCAATACTCTGTTTCTTAAAAACTATTTTTTTCACATCAGGTATCTAATCAAACACGCATCCCCCTAGATAGCCATATGGGATCTATGAATCTATTTGACAGGTTGATTTTAAAGCTAGTCAAGGGATCTGAAACTGCTGCACTCGTTCAGAATTTTCTTTTTTTTTCCTATTGTTTGGCTAATTAGGAGGATGCTACCATGATCTGATGAGTGAGACGTGCTTGTCTCCACACTGATGCCTTGTCCACAGTTTCCTTCTATTTGGAGCCTCCTTTCCTCCTGAACTTGAACCATCTACGTTACAATCATACTTTTTGGGTAGCACAGGCCCTGCATCCTTCATCAAACCTGCCAGGAGTACTTCAGACCTCACTGTGTCCGCATTCTTCAACCATTACGTTGTTTACAGTATCTCCATGTTGTCCTTACACCCTTGATTATAGCGTATGCAGCACAGTTTTTATAATTCACTGACTGCATGGTATGTGTCTCTCTTAATTAAAATCTGAATGCCAAGACTGACAGGAGAGACCATGACAAGCACTACTTCAGTATTCATACAAAAGAAATCCTTTCTGAGAACTTACTTGTCTAGAATGAGTGATCATCGATAAATAACGCACTGACCCTGTCAGTCATTATTTTATAGTATTTGATAAACATCGATTTCAGTTGATCAATGCATTACTAGAATATTTTGCTGATCCCTTCTAAAAAGCTGAAACGGACACTCAGATTATCTCTAGACCACAAAAGAATATTTCTAGCTAAACACTTAGGTAATCATTTCCATAGACAAAATGGTTAACGCCATTTGAGACTTACTAGCCTATCTTAATCACACTTTTTGTATTTTAGCCTACTTATTGCCAGAGAAAGAAGAAATAAAGTAAAAGAAAAACAGAGTGAGAAAAGAGATGGGGACAAAGAAAAAGGGAGGAGGAGAGAGAGTTTTGAAACTCTCTCACACTCAGATATCTATCATAGAAACAAAGAACTGAATACCACATGCTCTCACTCATAAGTGGACCTTGGACATTTGTCATAATACTATGAGAAAGGGGTTGGCAATAGCAGGACATTGTCAGAGGATGGGGAGGACACATAACGTCACCAAGGGTTCCTGATTCTAGACCAGGCAAAATGAGGACCCATGGAAGGCCCAATCTTCACCTGTATATCGACCATTTATGTACATAATCCTGGCTTGTACTCCACATCTCTAAAAGAATATATATATATTATTTTAATGCATATAAATCTAAACAAAACAGACAGAAAAAAGAAAATCACCATTTCAAAGCATCTGGTATTCAAAAATAGGTATATAATTATTAAAATCTATTTTCTTGGTGATGAGTTTTCAGATAATAGGCCAATGACATGATGTACAGAAAAAGATACTTTGGACTTTATTAAAATAAAAAAAATTACTTTGTAGAAGACACTGTAAAAAGAATACAGGTGCCCTCCCCCTCTGGGAGCTTTTCTGTTCTCTCAATAAATCCTACCTTCTAAAAAAAAAAAAAAAAAGACATGGACTGTAAAATATTACTGACAGATCACTTATCTGTTAAATAACTTGTATCTAAGACATATAAAGAACTCTTAAAATTCAACAACAAATTAACAACCATATGAAAACATGGGTACTGACTGAAAAATATAAAATTTTATTGGCAAATATGAAACTATGCTTAACATTATTTGTCATTAAAAATTGCTGATTAAAATAATGAAAATATTACTGCACACGCAGTATAATGGCTAAAATCTAAAACCTGACAATACCAAATGCTGACAAAGATACTGAACAACAAAACCATCATTATTGCTGGTGACAGTCACTTCAGAAGATAGTTCGGCGGTTCTAAAAAATCTAAACCCGGTGTTATATGTGATCCAGCCATCTTGCTCATCAATATTGACCTGACTGATTTCACAGTTTATACAAAATCATTAAAAAATGGAAGCAGCTGTGAAGTCACAAAAAGAAATGGATGAATTTTAAATGGCGATTTCAAATTGAACGAAGTCAGCCTAAAACTGAAAAAGTGTCATAATGTATCATCAAATTAAATGATATTTTGGAAAAGGCAGAACTCTAACAATGGTAAAAAGATCAGTGGATCAGTGATTGTCAGGAATCTGGGGGAAAGCAAGGGGGCTGAAGGAGGGAAGTGCCAGTGATTCTAAGGGCAATAAAAATATTATGTGTGATGTGGTAATGGTAAAGACATGAAACCGTGTTTTTGTCAAAATACATAAAAGTTTATAGCATAAAAGAGTGAATCTTAATGTATGAAAATGTACTTAAAAATTACTTAGGATAATGGGAGATCCCAGATAGAATGCAGAATGTGATCCAAGAAGCTCCCCGTGTTATGAATTTATGAAACAACCCAAGGTATTGCTGACCTAAGTGACTTCGGAAAACAGTCGCGTTTACAAGACTAGTGTCAGAAGGAACTAGACATAATCACTGCACTCTAGTCGATAAGCTTGTTTCCTCTGGGCATCCAAGTTGACTATTCTGAAACCACTGTTTATAGGTACTAAAATTAATCAGTTAAGGAAAGGGATTAAGGTTGATTGAATCCAAGACTTTCACCGTTGGAGCAGTAGTTTGCAAATAAACCAAGAGAGGAAGCTAGAATGATCCATTTGGAAACACATGAGAGTTGGAGTCACCGGTATGAAATCATGTTTAGTTGATCACAGACTATGTATGGAGACAGATACATGTAGAGACAGAGTTTAGCACACGTGCATACATTTCCCTGTTCATTAGCTAAGAAGACCTAGAATAAATGAGACACCATTAACAACGAGTACCTCTAGCACCTAGATCTTGCTTTCTGATAATTTTCTCCAGTGATGAGATCCAGAGCTCCTTGGAAAAATGGAAAATGGCTGACGCTAGGACTGGGACAGGAAATACACAAGATAAGCCTAGTGTATTATGTTGTGCCAGAAAGTAAATGTACACACACACACACACACACACACACACACACACACACATACACACACACTCTCATATGCAGGGTATATATAAAAGTGATACAGGAACCAACTAAAGAATTCTCAAGGCCAAGGGTAGAGCATTTGAAGGTGAATAAAGTAGCATTGGCTAATAACACTACACATAAAACAAATATTAATGCATCCATCCTGATATGGCTAAAAGACCGAACGAATGAATGAATGAATTAGAAGAGACACATCTCTTGTCCAGAAGATTCCAAATAATTTGTGTAAATATTCTGCCCTCAAGGAGGTAGAGCATGGGTTTGCACTGCTTAAGTGTGGGCTGTGTGTAGTAACTTCCTTCCAAAGAGCACAGCATGAAAAGGAGAAGGAAAAAAATGTATTTTCAGAGGAGACAAATGAAAAACTGCACCAAAGTAACGAGATCAAAGGTCAACATCAGCTGTGATTAAGTCACACTTAATATATATCCTTGATATAATGAGATGGAAATGGTAATTTACCTCCTTGGTTGTTTTTCTGAAACTCATAAGCCCAGTTTAATCATGAGGAAAAAATCAGACGTATTCCAAATGATGGACATTCTTCAAAATATCAGTCCAGCTTGTCTCAAAACTGCCAGGGTCCTTCATCAAAAACAGGAAAAATCTCAGAAACTATCACAGCCACAAGGAGCCTAAGGATACAAGATGACCACATGTAACAAACATGGCATTCTATATGGAATATTGGAACTTAAAAAGGACATTAGATAAAAACTAAGGAAATCTGAATAAGTGTGCACTTAATAATTATGTAACAATATTTGTTCACTGCTTGTAACAGATGTACCATACCAATGTAAGGTGCTGTTAATAGGTGAAACTGGTTAGAGTATAAGAGAATTCTCTGTACTATTGTCACAATATTTTCTGTAAATCTACAACTGCCCTAAAATTGCAAATTTATTTAAATATAGTTAAAAACCCTACCCCTAAATAAAACAAAACAGGGGCTCTAAATCAGCTAATTGTAATGACAGGTTATTCAATGCCTTTCATTGCCCAAATAGAACATTGTACAAGTACTTCACCCCTCTAACCAAAACTAATTTCTTAAGAATCCAGAACAGACGCTGTCTGGATGGCAATGCAATGACAGCCTTGGAATGTGGAAACATCTGGATGGTCATTTTCTGTCTTTTTATATTCTGCCTCTAAAATGTCTGAATTTGAAGATTTTAAGGTAATATAGCATCAAAATGTTTTGAATATAAGCACATTCATAACAGATTGAAGTGGAAAGTGTATCGTTCTGAATGAAAAAAAATATTTGTCATCAACATAACAGTTGATTGTTGAAATGTAATCTTTCATGATAGAAAACACCTTCATAATTCAGGGTCGTAGATATTTCTTTCATTAGGGAAATCCTTTGAATGCCCTAAATAACTGAGTGTTCAGAAGCCAGCAGCTCAAAGTGGAGTTAAAAGTGCTGTTTGTTCAGGTGGTTTGCCTACTGGGAGTCTAAGTTCTTACTGCTGTGGTCCATATCAATTATTCTGAGACTCTGTCTGTTTAGTGTCTGCCAGTTTTTATAACAACAGAAGACTCTTTTTAAAAACTGCTGACACAACATTTATCAAATTATCCTAAGAGTGAAATTCTGTTTCTAAATAAAAGAAACTTGAGTGAAAGAAAATGTCTGGATGATTACATATTAAGTCAGCTGCATGACTCTCCGAGATTTAAACCTTTAATATGTGTCAACTAAAATTATTAGTAATAAGCTGTTTGCAGGCTGTCCTTTCTGGAACAATCTAGCTCTTTATAAGAAACAACATTTAAAAACACAAATTTCCAGATTTGGAATTTTGTTTGCCTTGATTTGAGAAATCTTAATTCTTTTGAATCTGAATTTAAACCAACAGGAAAATTGCTCTTGAAATGTATGCTTACCACTTAATTTTTAAGCATTATTGGAAAATTAGATCACAGACACACAAAAGAATATATACAATACTAATAATTATAAGAGAATCATTGACTACTTCTTAAGTAGAAATTAGTTAAAGCTTGGCTTTCTGGATAAAATAGCCCACATAAGCCACAAAGAAATAAGCAAAAGCCTGCCACTCAAGTATGGTCTTGGCAATGTCCCTTGGGGATGGATAGCTGAGAGCCCATGGTAGTGTCCTTGCTATCATCTCGGAACTCCTTCAGACTCAGTGATGATTATTTGTCATTATCATCTCTAATTATCGATAAGATACTAATATTTTATTATGCCATTTGGTTTCATTGTTAGGAATTGAGTATGTATTTTCAAATAGTGAAAGCCTTTTTAGTGTTACAATGTAAAAATCTCACTGTGTGTTTTATATGTTGAAATCCCATCATATTAAATATAAATGCATTTTTAATAAAAAGAAAAAAATACTGTCATATTTGATAATGATTATCATCCTGTGTATTTTGTTTAAAAAATTTGAGAACTTTAAAATAGGGAAGCATATCAATCTTTGACTTAGCTACTGATTACATTTAGCTAGAAAATTAGGAAGACTGTTTTAATTTTATTAAGCCATTAAAAGATTTTTGCTTAATACAAATTCTGCAGTGTGATGATACTGAATATATTTTTTCGTAATGCCAATTTTTAGGAATAATCTGGTGTAACAACATTATACTTGGAAAAATAACCTTTAAAGTCTGTTTTTAATGTTTTAGATCTTGATTCTTTCAAAAACAAGACCCATTTAAGGATTCTTCACATATTGTAAGGATGAATCTAATGCAAAATATTAATTTTAATGCCTCAAAAATTGGGAAAAAAAAGTCCAAATCTGCAAATAATAAATATTGATTTTTTTTATTTGAATTTGACCAAAAATGCAGTTTTGGAACACTTTATGAACAGTGCTAATTGCTTGGCATTTATGACATCAATAAATCCACAGCACAGCCCCACTTCACAGATGAATAAATCGAGGCACTAGAGAGTATGAGGCTGATCCGGAAGAGAGAAGTAGTGTCCATTTTTATGCTCCATTATGAGCTATAACCCCACGGATTTACAATCAGACCATCATGGATGAGTGCAGACAATTAAATGGCTATTTACATATTTTTTAAAAAGGTTCCACAAAAACACAAGACTTTCTTGACCGGAAATAGTATCGTTATCAAAGAAAAGGCTGTCCACTTGGGGTGAAGATGGCTGGGCCAGAAAAGCATGGAGTCCAAGGGGCCTGCGTGGAAGGTGCAGACGGACTGTGTGGAAGGGAGTTCCCCCCACCCCCAGGCGGTCATGCCGGTGCCCACAGCGAGCCCCTTGGAGTCGCCATTGCATATCTGATCAGGGGCATGGCCTTCAGGGGTACACGCTTTCCCCTCTGTGGCTGGCACATCTCTACCAAGGAACTTAGAAAATGTAATGGCCTTGGGACACCCCCTCAGCTGACTCCCCCTCTGCTGACCGGTGAGAAGGCCTAGGCTCAGAGAGCTGCCTTGCAGGTGAGGCCAAGCACAACCTACAAATACGTTTTAAATGGGGGGCCTGGAAGGCGTCCGGGTCTCACTCCCACTGACCTCTGCCACGCGTCCATGGGCTTCACCTTGAAAGCTGAGGTTCCAGAACGCTGTCTCATTGGATTGGCAGCTGAGTGGGTCTGAGGCGAATAGTCAAGCGACGAGGTTGCGTCTGTGCAAAACTAAAGCAGGGAGCCCAGGCCACGGGGCATAGGAGCAGTTTCCTGACACCTAATTTTTCTTCTTCTTCACCGAACAAGCTGATGAACACAGTGTGTCTTCCCCAAAGGCGTTCAGCAGAGAGAGAACGTTCTGGCCAGGAGTCTCAAGTGCCTGGTCCCCTCGTTGTAAATTAATAAATCAGGGCTTTGATGTTTAAAATTGGTCTCCTGAGCTCATTTAATATCATGAGGCCCCTTAGAAATAGACAATCAACTTTCAGAGTCTGGAAACACTGAGGGCCGGACTCAGAGCCAGGCGGATCTACCAAGGTAATGAGACTCTAAGAGGTATTTTGGAAGGCAGCCTGCTGGCAGTCCCCAGCCACACTCCCTCTTCTTCTTTGTTCCAGCCAAGCCTGATCATTTTTCCAAGGCGAACTCTGCAATGGGTACTCTGTAGATAGAAAGTTAAAATAATACTGTTCGTTTGTGAAGCCCGCTGCAGTTTAAAACATATTTTCATGGGGTTTGTCATAGAGTTACTGAATAGAGCAGTTTTTCAGCAGACTTGATGTCCCACTGACTCCTTCATGGGTGAAGAAAACGCAGCCTGGGCAGCCTAGCGAGACCTGGCCTCTACAAGAAATCAAAAAATTAGCCAGGCATGGTGGCGAGTGCTTGTAGTTCTAGCAACTCGGGAGGCTGAGGTGGAAGGATCACCTGAGCCCAGACCGTTGAGGCTCTGGTCAGCCCTGATTGGGCCACTGCACCGCAGTATGGGTGACAGAGTGAGACTCTGACTCAAAAAAGAAAAGAAAAGAAAAGAAAAGTAAAGAAAAGAAAAGAAGTCAGATGGGTTATCATGTACCCCCATATTTCTCACCATATTCATTTTTTTTCTTTCAAAACTACTGACCTCTGGAAGGAAGCACCAGCAGGAGGTGTTCCTGATATTGGTGGTGTTCTGTTTATTGACCCCGATGCTAGTTACACAGGTGTGTCCACTTTGTTAGAAGATATCAGGATAAACACTGATGAAATGTACACTTGTATGTAGAGACATTGAACTTCAAAAAAGTTCGCAAATGTTTAAATAACATTGGCTTGAAAAGAAAAAAAAAAAAGTAATGTTTCTGTGTCTGTTTTTCTTAACCATATTTAGGGTTATTTAAAACTTTGAAGCTGACTCCAGTTAATAAGCTCTCCATCACACTTCTAGCTAAAACTTGAACTGATTTGATAATTGCTTTTTTCTGAGTAAGTTTTGAAGCTAGCTGTATCAAGGTGTCGCCAAGTAACAGATTCTTTGCTATTTAAAGATTCATGCAGAAGATTAGGAGAAATGAATGTGGTACTGTGCCCCCAACAGAAATTTATGGATGTGAAGTATCTGATAAACCTTATGGATAAGTGAAGGCCGTAAATCAAGTTAAAATTCCGAGGATTCCATTAGACTAAACAAATTGTACCTAGAAGTGATAAACGAATTATTCACAGAAATATTTTCTAGTTAGATGACCTTGTGGATTAAGGTTTATGTGTGGGTACGGGCAGGAGCTGGGGGTAGGATGGAGTTAATTGAGTATGTATGTGATGGAATTTGAGTCAAAGGAAAATCCATGGAGGCATGGTGGGAAGATCCCACCACGCACCCACTTCCCATGCTTGAGAAATCTCACAAAGGCTTTCAAATTGTCTCATCGTTTCCATTTCGTTTGTGAAGACTACTATGGAAACACCCTGCCTAGAGAGACGATTTGGCCTCATCTACTGGAAACCATCCATGTGTCCACTGGGTCTTTTTAAAGTAACCAATGAGTACCAGGTTGCAGAAGCAGGAGAAAGCGGAGTCCGTCAGGAAGTGGGAGACTTCTGCGCTCAGACAGACAATGGGTCACGGAAAATTGGGAGGCTTTTAGATATGTGTTTAGACATGGGTTTAGACTGTGGCATCTTTGAGAATGGCTTTGCTTTGTCAATACACATGTTTTTACTTTTTTAGCATTTCTGAAGTTTAAACTAATCTTACAACGGTTTCTTCATGTGTTGCAGAAGTATCCTATAAAAAGTCCTTACCAAGTTTATAGGATGCCACGGTCTCCTCTTACAAGTGAAGTAATGTGGTCTTTTTTACCTCTGGGAAATGTGAGTTCGATTCAATAGCTGGCAACTGGTACTAAGCAAGGAATACACAGTTTACAAACTCTAGGAGGTCTTGGAGACCAGAGACTTCGCTTGCCAGACACCCTTTTGGACAGCCCAACTGAGCGCCCTGTTCCAGTCTTAGCCGAGCCCGCTGGTTCTCAACTGTGGGTGATCCACCCTCACGGCAGACATGGGACAATGTCTGGAGACATCTGTGAGTAACACAATGCTGTGGGAGGGTGCTACTGATGTCTAGTCAGCAGAAGCCAGGGATCTCGCTAAACATCTATGACAAACAGAAAAGCAAGCCCCATTCTCAACAGCAAAATGTCTGGCCCAAAATGTCAGGACTGAGAAGCCAAAGCTTAGCCTAAATACCTCTAACTCACGGATATTTGTTACTAGGGAATTTTACAAGTTCCTTATTAGGGGAAGGGACATTTATTTGTTAGACCTGTTAAGAGCCTATGTCATGACAGATGCTGTCTAAGTAGAGTGCCCACAGGGGAAAGCAAAAATGGCAACTGCCTTTTCTTCCAATAAAATTTGTCTCATCATAGGGCAGGCTAGTAAATAAGCCAGAGTCATACTCACATTGCTATAATATTGTACTTGCTAAGGATGAAGCTTGTCCATGGGGTTCAGAATAAAGCCAATGAAAACAACAAAACGGGGTCATTTTTTCATGTTATGAGACCTCTGGAGATAAATGGCTTCTCATAATGGTTAGGAGATCAAAGAGCTAAGACTCTGTGATCTCCTTGGACTTTTCCTCACTGTTGCAGGATGCTGTGTCAGTTTTGGCTATGATGTTCATCTTCCAGGCTGGAAGAAGAAGCAAGAGAACAGGACAAAAGGACGCCTTTGGTAGGCAACTTTTTTTGGAAGTTGCACACACCGATGTCCACTTTCATCTGATTGGACAGAAATCCTGTGGCCACTCAGCTGCAAGAAGGACTAAGAAATGTATCCTGTTTTTAAACAGGTCACATTGCTATCCTTAACAAAACAGAGTTGTCATTAGAAAGTAGGAGGGAAAGTAGATATTGGGTAAAAAGTTCGAAGTCCCTGAAACGAGAGCTATGAAGAAAAGCCCCAGTGATCATGAGCTCAATTAACGGGAAGGAGTCTCTGAGGAGGTGACATCTTGGATAACGTCGGAAAGGAGCGGGACTTAGCAACTGAATAGAGGACAACAACATGGTTCCCTCCTACAAATAGGAGATGGTGTTGCCCTGAAAACAAATGACACATTTTTTTTTTGAGTAGGAGTCTCGTTCCATCGCCCAGCTGGAGTGCAGGGGCACGCACACGGCCACCCCAGCGTCAATCCTGGGCTCCGGCCATGCTTCCGCCTCAGCCTTCCAAGGAGCTGGAACTACAGGCATGTACTACCATGCCCGATTAATTATTTGATTTATTGTGGAGACGAGGTCTCGCTGAGTTGCCTGGGCTGGTCTTGAACCTGCGGGCTCAGGTAATCCGCTCGCCTCGGCCTCCCAAAGTGCTGGGATGACAGGCTGAGCCACCGAGCCCAGCCACAAATTACTCTTCTAAAGGGGAAAACCCCTGATTCCAAAGAAGCAGGTGATGCATAAGGCTGTCTATGAAAACAGTTCTTTGGTGGCAGTCATACTTTTCTCTTTAACTTTTGTCCCTCCTTCATTTCATGTTAATAATGAAAAATGCCTCTTATTCACTCACAGGTACCATTGCAACCACCCTAAAAGCCCAGACCCAGCTCCCCGTAGAGTCTCCAGGAGATAAAAACCAATGTTTCCAGCTTGGTGACTAGTCCGAGCTTGAAAAAAACAGAAGCTAACATCATCAACTCCATGACTCTCCAAGAAAACTCAGTTAAGATGGCCCATTTAACCCCCCTATGATTTGACCCTTACTCCTTGATTCTGATGTACTCTTGCCAACCAGGTGGTGTTTCTGTGTTCCTGGACTCTCGCCAGGTGCTTGGCCTGAGCTTTTCAAGGGGGCCATAAATCCAAACGTGACTGCTTCCTCTCCCTATGTCTGATAACCCCATGGGATTAAAATCAAGTCACATTTCTCCTTTTCCTCTCATGTCTTGGTAAAAAAAGCAGTGAAAATGCATAAGAAAGAGACTCAAAGACCATTCATTTCTGGACTCCAAAGCCTGTACTCAAGGCATTTGTCCTTCCATCTAAACTCACATGCCCTACTCTGAGTAATTACTTGCTCCAGTCATGAAAGACAAATTCCCTCATATCAGTTGGTAATTGAACGCAGCATTGTCAAGAATAAAAAGATAGTATAGCAAACTTGCGTGACCTAATAGTCATTATTCCAGTGATATGCACCAAAAGAGAACGAAATCCTAGAAAAGAGGGTGTAGTAAGGGCATGCCAGGGGTAACGAGCCACAAAATATGGAGAATCCCCAAGCTGAACTAAGAGCAGCAAGTACAGTTCTGAAATGTAGAGGGACAGCTCTTGGGTGGATCGCTTAGGACATCGTTACAAAAATATTTCTTCATGAGTGGACACTAGAAAAGGTTGATCTTCGAATTGCCTGGATTTGTCTCCTTGGTTATTTTGCCTAATCTTCACCCACTTCTAGGTCTGAAATATAATCATCACAGTGCTAACAACCCGTGAGGAGTGTTTTATGATCCAGCTGTCATTATTGCAATTTTAGGGCTGGAAAAGATAGAAACATTCCTTTGTCCATAATATAGCCACAGTTGAAGACTATAGGCAAATAAAGATCTGGCTGTGTGCTTCGTATGCCTAGATGCTCTGTATGCCCAAAACTTCTTAAAATGGTATTATATGTTCTGTATGATCTCATCGAGACGCAAAATGCATTTCTCCACTCATTAAATCTGGGCTGGATTGCTTTTATTAACATACTTGGAGGAAGTTATGGGGCACGAGTTCCCAACTCACGCCTCAAGAAATCTTGCATGCTTTTACTCATTCTTTCAGACCCTTGCCACCATCCTGAGGATCGGTCGAGAGACATCCACTTGACGACAAGAGGCCCCTGGCCACTCCTGCTGCCCCAGCCAACAGTCAGCCAATAAGAGATCTGTGAAAGAGGTCTTTCTTGCTCATCTAGCTTCAGTCAGCCTACACGTTAATTCCAAGAAAGAGAAACGGTCTTACCCAGTTGACCCATAGATTCAGGAGCAACAATCACTGCAAGAAGAATCCGATACAGAAAGTGGTAAAAGTCGAGTGTCATTGACCTATAATCTGAAACCGGTCTGAGGGCAAAGCAGCCAGCAGGTAGTAGAAGCTGAATGAGCACATATCCCGTGGAGGCTGGATAAGTGGTGAGACATTGCCATCAGAATCTCACGTTATGGAATAACCCAGTAACTGGCAAGACTATACCCATCGATGTGTTCCTGATAAACTTTTAGACTTCGGCAAAATGACTTCCAGACAAAAAGTTGAAAGTGTCACTTTACTTCTTTTAGCTACAAGTACTAAGATACGTACAGGAACAATACAAGCCTTTCCTGCAAAGGCCCATAGCGTAAATATTTTTTGCTTTGTGACTTTGCCATCTTGGTCTCAACTACTCAAGTCGGCTGTTTTAAGTGCAAAAACAGCCAGGGCCAATATGTAAATAAATGAGTGTGGCTGTGTTTCAAAAAACTGTTTATGGATACTGAAATTTGAATATAATATAATTTGCCTGCATCACAAACATAATATCCTCCTTTAAAAAAAACAACATTGAAAATGTAGAAAACAGTTGTAATTTGCAGCCCATATCTGAAAAGGCATAGGTTGAATTTGGCCTGCAGGCTTTAGTTTGCCAAACCCTGAGCTAGAGAAAATCTAGTTTTCAAGGAGAAATTAGAGAAAAACAAGCAAACAAACAAACAGAGTTGTTTCTCAGCATCCTTCTTCACAACCAGCAAGAGTTCCAACATAAAAACAAAAACAAAAAACCAAGCTTCTGAGGACAAGACCAGCTCAAGTGGGTCATTATGAGACCTTTTGTCAAAACTGAAGTCAGTGCCCAGGATTTTCCTTCAGCTAGATCAAAGAGTTTCTAAGAAATGTAAGGCTCTTGTCCCATAAGAACTGGACATGGCCGAAGAAGCTGTAAGACAGAGACACAAGCCTCCCGAGTCCTTGTGGAATTGGCAGTTAGAATGGACTCGAGTCTGAGTCACAGGAAGCTAACAAAGTTTTTCAGTGAGTTACACTTCCCAAAGAGCTTCCTTCTCTTATATCCTGCTCAGCTGCAAGATGAACAAACCTAAACGCACAGCGGGGGGAACTAGGGTACCCCTGTCAATGTCAAGCAAACTCCTGGAAACAGAGCTGCCAAGTTGATTCAGCAGTTACCAAGATGAGGACGAGCCTTCCCAAGATGAGAGCCACTGCCCAATTACCTGTCGACTCATGAACAAAAACACCTATTACCTTTAGTCCACTTAATTTGGGGATGATTATTTGTGCAGTAACAGCTATTTGATATACAATATTTCTTTATTCATTTGTTTAAAATCAGCATATTGGTTGAGAGGGCTTGCTTTGGAATAGAAATCTACATTGAAATATTTCTTATGATAAAATGTATTGAGAATTGAAGAATATTAGCAGATATCAATCAGAGTTGTATATGCCATACAGAATAAGGGTTATTTTTATCTTCTTAAAATAAGAGGATATCTCAGCTGGGCTCGGTGGCTCAGCCTGTAATCCTGCGCTTTGGGAGGCTGAGGTGAGTGGATTGCCTGAGCCTGTGTGTTTGAGACCCGCCTGGGCAACTTGGAGAGACCTCATCTCTACAACAAGTCAAAAATGAGCTGGGCGTGGTAGTGCGGGCCTGTAGTTCCAGCTACTCGGAAGGCTGGGGCGGAAGGATCGCCAGAGCCCAGCAGGTCGAGGCTGCGGTGGCCGGGAGTGGCCTCTGCACTCCAGTCTGGGCGACAGAGTGAGATTCCGACTCAAAAATAATAATAACAATAATAATAATAATAATAATAGGATGTGTCAGTTTTTACTGTTATATGTAAGCAGCATACTTTATCGGCTATTTTTAAGTCTAGTTCAGTGGAGTGAGCAAAGCCCATCACTAGGCCAGGTGTTGAGTGTCTAGCTGTCTAGGTCGTGGGACCTCCATTCTCATTTGAAAAAAATAATCTATATATTGTTTCCATTATTGAGTTATAGGTTTCAGAAAGCTGTTAACGCCAAGCAAGCAGGAGCCCATTAACCTCGGGTTGTTTCTGTACCTGGAGTTCTTTTCTAACCAAACTAGAGCTTAACTTGTAAATATTTCCTGTAACTAACTTACAAAAAAAAATGAGCCTTAGCCAGTCACAAACAGTCATTCAGCAGATGTGTCATAAGACTAGGGACCTCCCACCTGACCACATCCAAATGAGGTACGCGCCTAAGTCTAGCCAGTCAGGTGATTTCCTTCCTTTGTGTCCTCATTTGGTCTATACAACTTCCTGCTTATGCTGATGGGTGGAGCGTTCTGGACCTCTTCTGCTTCTGAATGCTGCCCATTCGTTAATTGTTCTTTGCTCAGATAAGCTCTAATTTGTCTAAAGCTTTTCTTCTAACAGTGCCTTTGGATGTTAGAGTTCATAGGTTTGCTTAATTGTGTTTATGTTCATCCTAAAGCGTAAAGTCAAAAACAAAGCACGAGTGCACGCACGCGCGCGCACACACACACACACACACACAAAGAAAGATGTAAAATGTAACCATTTCAGTGTTTAAGGGAAGGTAGACCATGCATTGAAGGAAAAGTCTCTTCTCTGAGAAGGGTTTGTTCCGCCCGATTACAGCTGTTTTGGCAGGGTTATGATTTACGGTTTTTGCACACATTGTAAAAGCAACATTTTCAGACACTATAAATTTTGAAGCTAAAATCTGTGAGAAGAAAATCAGGATTGACTCAAAAGCAGGTCAATTAAATCATCCCTAATTGAACTTGAGTCTATTCTTACCCTCATTTTCATTGCTGATGAGAGGGAGGGAGGCCAACGTTCCATTTGCTCATAAAATACCCAATGCAAGAAAATAATTGTCGATACCTGTGGGTCCTTTAAAACCACTGTCAACACCAGAAGAGAAGTGTAACTTTCTTAGATATTTGGTTAGCCTGTGGGTTTCTGTAAAATTCAAATGGTTTCTCTAAAATAAGCAGAACCAATGAAAAGGAAAAGGAATTTGTTTTAAATGATGGAACTGGAAAAAAATGACCAGAAAAGTCCTCTGGCCATTTTCGAAAAGTTCTATGTTCTCCTCACCATCATTTATGGGCCACTCGAGACCCGAAAGAAAGGATGTGGAATGCCCTGGAGACATTGTAGCTGCCTTAGCAGAGCACCAGAACACATGTAAACGGCTTATAAAGCACTTGGCACCACAGCTCTGACATATAAACTGTGCTGCAATTGTCTCCATTTCCTCTTGTCTCTGACTCATTCATGGTTTCTTATTCCGAGGGTAGAAATGCTGACCTGAAGGAAAATTACAAAATATTCCAACATGGAAGCTGCACTTCAAAATAATTGTACGGGTGAAGTTTAAAAATGGAATGATAAGCCCCCTGCGTGTTCATTGGCACTGCTAAACAGAATGTTTTATTATGGCTTCTGAATTACTTCACTCTTGATTGTAATTGGACATGATATTATGCCATTACGGGAGACTTTCTTCAATAGGGAGAGTAGCATGTAATAAAGATAAAAATATATTATGTCAAGGCATATTCAACTTGGTAATTTTTAAAAATGTGGAAAGTTTGCCTGGTACAAGATGTATTGCTTGGTTGATGTCCCGTATGAATGGGATTCCAATTGTGAATGTTGTTAACTGCATTTTGATATACCCGGTCTGCGCCAAGCTTAAATAACTTTACTTTAAAAAGTCGTGCAAAATTGTGAGGAAAAATTGAAAAAAAGAAAAGGAAAAGATAAACTGTAATTGATTTCAAGACTTTCTAAGGGGTAACAAATGGGATGTAAGAGAATAATTAGAAAAACAATGAGGCATGAATTTTGCTTTGGCAAAACGGAAATAAGATAAGAAATCATACCAACTATATCATGGATGATTAACTTTGCTATACTCAGAAGTCCTCTGTGGTTTACTTTTTCCCAATGTTACTTGTAAAAGTATTTGAATATCAATTGATAAAATTCTGGAATACTGAGTAGATATGAATTTATTTCTATAAATTCATTACTTGTAAAAACAATTTTCACTTGTATGTGTGAAAACTAACAAATAATTATTTGCTGGCGACATTTTTGTGTAGTGGAGTGTGATGCTATAAATAAAGTGATTGCCAAATTTATTTGTCTTTACTGTCAGAAAATAATCCAACTTTTATTTTTTCAAAATTGTTATTGGGAAATTAGTTTATTAAAAATATATTAAATATCTCAAATTCCTCAGTGCTTTAGCAGTTGGCTTTTTGTAAACCACAAAGTACCACTGTGGTAAGACACTTGAAAAAGCTCATTCTGTTGCTAGTTTCTAGACATTCATATTTGCATAATCTATATTATGAAAGCTATATGTCAAATATATTTAGATATGTATAGAGATCACCTAAAACAAAATAAAATACATATATATATACTGGATACGAATACAGGAATTATTTTCCAGTGTTAGATATTGCAAATGAGTCTCTTAGTCATTTTTAAAAGTCATGTAGTTAAAAGGTGGCGAAGTTCACAAATATGAATGATTATTTGCAATGTGGGATAAAATTATATTACAACACAGAGATTTAAACACTGTTATATTTCAAACATTTTAGAATGAAATGAAGATAAACCAAATTTTTAAAAACTGGGTTTTATGTTCCAAAAAGAAGCTCTAGAGATGGTAATGGCCTCTGGCAAAGGTAGAAGTCAAAATGTGAGTAGGTTAAATCATACAATGTGAAAATAGGGGGGAAAGCTATTTCATGCGTTATTTTTCACAACATCTAAAAATTTGTAAAAGAGAGGGATGCATCTAATTTTTTTTTCCCTGAGATCTTCCTTTCATGAAGTTATGGCCGTAGCTTGATCTTGGAATAAACAATATTGTTGTATGGTTTAGCGATTATGGCCCGAATATCATAACGTGGGATGCGATGGGAAATAAATTCAAAGAAGAGTGCTGAAATGAAAAATGGCCTTGGTATTCTGGAAAGTAGGCAGACATTATGGAAAATGAAACTTTTTCAGTTAAGAACGTGAATTCCAGAAATAAAGATCAAGAAAAGTTGGACTTACTTGAGGACTGTGTAAAAACGATCTTAAGGATAAAAGGTTAGCAAGACTATGAACCTTTGTGATGTTTCTATCACTAAAATAGAACTTAAGGGTTTAACGTTTAGTTTTATATTAAATTAATAAGTTTCACTTAATTTCTGGTCATTATTTTGAAGATCTGGTAAGAGTTCTGATCTGCTACCTTTAGGGTTTGCATAAACATGCTATTTAGCTAATAAATTCTGGAATTCCATGGGCCCAACATAAGAACTCTTGCTTTAAATCAGAGCTTTTGCCTTCAAGTAATTTTTGTCCACTGGAGAACTGGGTGACTGGTCTCCCAACCAAGCGGATTAATTCTCTCTCTTGTCACTACACACTGAAGCAAGGATGCCAGTGCCAACTTATATCAACAGACAAATCAAAAAGCCTCTTTACTTAAACAATTCGTATGGAAATGAATTCTACTCTTGAACAGATTTTTCAAAAATGTGACATTTAAGACAAATTTAAGAGCATTTAATTCTCTCTTTTAAAAATAGGTTTTTTGGGGTTTTCTTAATATTAACTTCCCTCTCCTTGTACTATGTATTGTATTAATTGCTGTAACCCAGCAATGAATGCAAATAAATGAAAGCGATGTCAGGCAAGGGTCTGCTCCCTCCAAGAGTGCATGGTTGCAATCACCCCCTGCAACTCTGATACCTCTCAGAGGCTTGTCTCCCTGTCTTTTCTTTCTCTTTTTTTTGTAAGTCGGTGTCTAACTCTGTTGCCCAGACTGGAGTGCAGTGGCGTGACCACAGTTCACCGCAGCCTCCTCGACTACCTGAGTTCAGGAGATCCTCCTGCCTCAGTCGCCCAAAGTGCTGGGATGACAGGCATGAACCACCTCCCTCCTTGTCTTTTCAAAGCCCAAATCCTGCCTGCACAAAGGATCCAAGACTGTGCAGGAGTGCTGTCTCTCTGCATCCAGCTGCTTACCCTAAGACTAACTCCCATGAGCTAGTAGCAAGAAGACAGCAGTATCCACGTGTCCAGGGTACCATCGGGAGTCACCTTCCCAGAGCTCCCCTGATGACTGCATGTGGTTTCAGAGCACCTCATCACCCTCAAGGCAAGCCTAGATGAGCATCAAGTACACATTCCGCTGTAGTCTTGGGTAGACTGGGCCCTTTGCTAAGAGAATGATTAGAGGAGACCGTCCCGCTCCATCGCGTATTGTGAACACGTAATTTAAAATAACGGGTGTGGAATTAGCTCTGTGCTGTGAGAAAACAGTAAAGTGAGACAACAGAAGGACTCCCTCATGTCAGGCAGTGTGCTGACACTCTCCACGCACTATCTCATTCACCCAACTAAGAATCCTTTCAGGTATCACAGGAAAAGGAGCTGGCTTCAAAATCACATGCACACATAGCACTCCAGCCTGGACAACAGAATGATACTCCAACTCAAAAACAAAACAGAACCGCAACCAACAAACAAGCAAACAAAAAACACGGGCACAATTAATGGAAAAACACGTCTATTTTCCTGAAAAACTCTAATCTTAATGGTCATGATATGTGCTCTCACTCAGTGTAATTATTGCTTAAGGATTTTGAAAAAGACAGCGTGAAGGAGAGTCCAGGAGAAGCCTCTCACGCTAGTTAGGAAGAACTCCATGCAAACAAGGCTCTGGATCAAATCCCCCAAACTGCTGAAAACAAAATGCTTTTGAGAAGGTCGAAATGAGAGCATCCCAAAGTACGAAAACATTTGGAGCTGCGCTTGTGAAGGCAGGCTGATGAGGGCTCTTTGGGATTTTGATGGTGTCGGGTTTGCTGACGTTCATTTTGCACAAGGGAAGAAGAGTGTCTGGACCCCGTTGCTCGCGTGTACCCTCACCAGGCACCTCCCCTCCCTTTCATAATGACTGAGCCTACTCTTCAGATTTCCAACCGATGAGCATTAATTTGAGATGCCTCACGTAGGCCGTCTCGATTGGAGGAGAGATGGCAGAAATCCTGAAGCATTAAAAAGAGATTCAGCAAGACGCGCGTGCTTCTGTCTCAGTGTGAGTTAAGGAGTCCACGGGAAGTCAGGCACCTAAGTGGGTATTTGGTTTCGCCTTCCAAAAAGCCTGGCTTCTTCTCACCTCCACCCCTTCATTCGGACTCCCTTTCACTCCTCCACCCACGGGTACTCCCCAACAATCTCTCAGACAACTCAACCCTCAGCAATGCCATGTCCACTCACAAACGCGTCCACTTAGGCGTGTGTCGCTCTTCCATCTTATAAAACTTCTCCAAAGGAAAAAAAAAGTCACATGGCAGAAAGTAGCCTCAATTCTTACCTTCGGGGATTCTTCTAATTTAATATAGGTCAAAGTTATAATTAAAAAAACAATTAATCTGCAGTTTTACTGTCCCAAATCTTCCCCTATGGACAGTGGAGACATTTGGGAGGCAAAAGAGAGTCCTACTGCATGGGACCCCTCTTCTTTTTCTCTGTCTTCAAGAATGCCCCCGATTCTCAGTCATCGGTTTTATCCTTTAGAGGATGTGTTTTCTTTTGTTTGACTCTTTCGTTCTCTAGAATAACCATTGACATGAAAATAACTTTAATGGGAACTGGTTCTAGATTATATGAGAAATGACTATTTCCCCAAATATGGGGAAAGAAAAGAAATACTTAAATAGCACTGCATGGTATTCCAAAAGTTCTCTGCACATGCCAACAATTGCTGCTAATTTGGTAGGCCTGGGAAATTCCATTTTAAAAAATCAAAACATGAAAAATGTATACTTTTAAATAATATATTCTTTATGTTTGGGGCATTTTCAGAAAAACATCAGCCTAATTAAACTAGACAGTTAGAAATCTTGAGACCTGATTAAGTTGGATGTTTTGGAAAGTTTAGTTTTGCCTTTCATATTCGATCTGCATATTTAATTTCACTTCTTAGCTGTTAAACTTAACCTTCCAGTGATTTTTGAACGTTTAAGTTACACCTTTGTAATGGGTGTATTCTATACCCTAAAATTCACATGTTGAAGACCTCGCCTACCTAGTACCTCCAAATGGGGCTGTATTTGGAGATAAGACCCTAGGAGAAACAATGAAGTAAGCAGAGGCTGTTGGGTGGACCCTAACCCAGGGGGACTGTCGTCTTTACAAGAAGAATGATGAGGGCCCAGACAATGCAGGCAGAGGGACGGCCACCCGAAGACAGAGGAGAGGCAGCCATCGGTGACCAAGTGGGAGAGTCCTTGGAAGAAGGCCAGTCGCCCTACGCCTAGGCCTTGGACTTCTTGCCTCTGGAACTGTGAGGAAATAAATCTCTGCTGTTTAAACCGCCCAGTCGGATGAGTTTTGTGATGGCAGCCCGAGCAAATCATACGACCTTTTAGTCTAAAAGTAATTTAGAATGCACTCTCTGACTTTTGATGGTTTTCCTTTAAAAGTGCAAAACACTACGTTTTGAAATCATAGAGACCCAAATAATTTCAGATCGATTAATACAACCAGCTTCAGATCAAAAGCTCCTGTAATAAGAACCAAATGTGAACTATCTAAAATAGAAGGGGTAAAAAGTGAATCTACTTGTAGCTTTGATAAAAGATATAAATTCTAGATGGTTGAGATCATTGCAAGGTCTCACCCATAGTTTTCCTAAAAAGTCACTAAATGTGTGCTTGGTCACAGTTCTGTGGTTGCGTTCACAGCATTCTATGCATCTCTTCCATGGTGTGGGAGGATGTGTCTCTGCCCTGGTTTCCTGGGTCTGTGAATTCCAGAGGGAGGACAGCATTGAGAGAGGGGATGGTCAGGGGAAGAATGCCTGGGAAAATGCTACGCCCCAGGAAAGCTTCCCACGTAGGCAGCTTGTCTTGTCTGCTCCTGAAAGTCTGCTCCCCTTGTTGTCGTAATTTGCATCTTTTCCATCATGCCTTACATATTGGGGCCGCATTAATAGCTTAGTATGAACAGATGGATGCACGAGTTGATGGTTGCCATCTTGCTATTCTTCTTGGAAGAGAAGATCTGTCAGGAGTAATAAGAAGCAAGAAGAATGTGAGGACACGTGGTGTTTGGCAAAGCTGTATTAACACTTAGGTACTACGCTGTTACTACGTCTTCTGAAATGTTTATTGACTTATAATAAATCAGAAAATGGTGATCATCTGTTTTTCCAGGTTTGTAGGATGTATATATTTCTTTGGGAAAATGGTTCTTGTAACATTAATATCTGCATTTTAATATGCCTGGATTATTTTGAAATGGTGCATTGTTATTACAAAATCTGAATTGCTATCTGAGGAAGAATAATAGTAATAGTCTATCTTTTATTTTAAAAGACAGCATGACTTTGCTATTAAATTATTTCACTTTCGATAGCACAAATCGATGTGTGATGCTGATTTTGGAATGGCTGGAAGGTGTGCACACAGGAACAAACATACAGACTATACACAGATATCTTGTTCGTTTCTCCCAGACTAAAATTTTGATGTGTTTATATTTGATCTTGAAGGTCAAATTCAAAGAAATGTAGCTCACAAGGAGCATATGGGATAATCAGATCAAGGTTCCCCTCTTTTTTGTTTCTTATTCCAACTGTTATTATGTCACATATTTTGCATGATGCAATGAGCAACTGAGAATTACAATGCATCCTTTTTTGGGGGGACACAAAAATAAATCCCATAACCAATCCATACCCCAAATATAGACTGGCTCAAACATCATAGAATTACACAGCTAGCAATCTCTGGTAAATAATGTGGAAAATGTTTATTTCTCTTTATTTCTCCACATGGATGAAACAATTTTCTTTGGTCATGGCCAACAAAAAGAGGCCATGAAGTCACTCTCGGGTCAAGAGTGCCTGCAGCCAGCTCATCTGATGGACAGGTTTAAATCCTAACATGTAATTTACTAGGTTACAATTCAGTAAAAGTGATAAACTTTGCCAGGACTGTTCATTGCTTTTTCTCTGGAAATGAACAGCAGAAAACACATTCTTCATACAGGGATGGGAGAATAAATCTTTAAAACAACTTAACGAGAAAAACAAGTAATGAAATGAATTCCCAGGCCTCAAAAAGGCTTTATCCTCCAGAAATATGTATTCCTATTATTTCATATTTTTAGGTGGTTTCTCACATTGATGTAGACTGATAATTGCCATTTGCAACATGTGATATGGGAACCAGTAATAAAATCCTGACATCATCACTTTCAACAATTGCATTCTGATTCTCAAATACACAGGGCTTATAATGGGTAGACCATATTTTCACAAATCTATTTTAAATCATGTGATTTTTAGACTAGCATAATGCCTGGCATATAATAGTTAATAGAGATTTGTTGACTGAATTAATTAATTTCAAGGTAGGACTAAGTAATAATAATGTTTTACAATTCAGTTTTAGTAGTTTACATTAAAATTTCATTTTCTATCTTCCATCTTTGCAGGACATTTGACCAACGTCAAAGCATAAAGCTTTCCAACTCTGTGTTTGTTATATGGTTTATATCAAGAGCTCTATAAGAACATGCATTACTTCTCATCTTCCCTTTTTTCCCTTTCAAAAGTTTCATCATAAGCTATTTGGATCTAGACAGAGAAGGAGCATTGCAAACAACCTCAGGTCAGGGTGTTTCTGTCAAGGTGTTTTTGGATGAAGTTAGCATTTACATGGTGGATTTGAAGTAAAGCATATTGCCTCCCTAATGTGGGTGGGCCTCATCCCATCAGTTGAAGTCCTCAATAAAACCAGCCCATCTCCTGAGCAGGAGGGAATTCTGCAGCAGACGGCTTTA
The DNA here is from genome assembly GCF_000164805.1 of Carlito syrichta. Lineage (NCBI taxonomy): Eukaryota > Metazoa > Chordata > Mammalia > Primates > Tarsiidae > Carlito > Carlito syrichta. Next base: position 201,441 of record NW_006984962.1, read on the forward strand.
GAACTGAACTCCAGAATTGTCTCATCGTGGGCCCCAACCCGCCAGTTCACCCATTCTCCATAGTCCTGTGCGTCATTTGTTCTTCTTCTTCCTCTTCCTCTCCTTCCTCCTCCTTCTCCTTCCCTTCCTCTTCCTCCTCCTCCTTCTCCTCTCCCCCCCCCCACCCTGTGTTTATGTGCATGAGCACATATACATGCTACTGGTTCTTTTTCTCTGGAGAACCTTGATTACTAGAGAATTGGTTTGAAAACAAAAGGAAAAGAAAATGAATGTTCTCTTTTGGCTAACTGATATGTTGATGAGAATAAGTTCATGTGGACTTATGCTAAATCTTCATTTCCATTCCATTCTAAAGGGTACTCCAGGTTGATCTTGTCTATCTATTATCTGTCTGTCTGCATGTCTGTCCATCTGTCCATCTATCTATCTATCTATCCATCTATCTATCATCTACCTACCTACCTACCTATCTATTTCTCTGTCCCTTATGAGTCTTAATAAGAAGGTACTTTAGCTGTGAATATGGTCACTCAGTATAAAAATAGTATTTTCTGGCCTCCATTGCAGATATGAGCATTGGTAGATTGCTGGTGTCTCCTGCTTCTTCTTTGTCTCTTTCTTTTTTTTTTTTTTTTGAGTTGGAGTCTCACTCTGTCGCCCAGACTGGAGTGCAGTGGCCGCTCCCGGCCACCGCAGCCTCGACCTGCTGGGCTCCGGCGATCCTTCTGCCTCAGCCTTCCAAGTAGCCGGAATTACAGGCATGCGCTACCACGCCCGGCTGATTTTTTGATTTATTGTAGAGATGAGGTCTTGCTGCCCAGGTGGGTCTCGAACCTGCGGGCTCAGGCAATCTACTCACCTCAGCCTCCCAAAGGCGCGGGATTATAGGCTGAGCCACCAAGCCCGGCTTCTTTGTCTCTTTCTACGATGGGATGTCTTGAGTTGGGGTTTGTTCAGTCACCTTGACTCACAAGCTAATTTTAGAGATAAAAGAAAAAATGCATTTGTGGTAAAACAGTAGTAGAAGAAACCTGGGTCTCTGAGAGCATTTTCACAGAGCTACCATACCAATCTTGGATAGCCTATTGCTGGGCGTTTTACACAAGAAAAAATATAGTCCAGACACATTTAAACTACTGGTCTTTTGTATGCCTACTGCTCACTGATGAACCCAATACTGACACAAAAGTACAATCAAAATAACTTAAAATGGTGTTAAATAATAACCAAGATAGTGCATTAACACTACAAAATTCAGAGTTCTTTGGGACACAAGAGAGAGGACATCTATACTCTGTACTTCTTCATGACCCAAGCCTTTTTCTTTGGTAACAGCTCCCCAGTTTTCCTTTGAGAATGCATGGAGTCTTGCTGTGATGCTCGTTAAAAGTGTCCTGTTCTCTCTTGGCTAGCAAATGGGCACGCGATACCTTTTAGTTCTTCTTGGGAATTTAAATTCTAAGTAAAGTGAGAAAAATAGAAGGTGTTTACTTCTGGCGCAGTCTTACGTGGGAACATCCTAAAGAGATTCTCCATCAGGTCCTAGTATTCAGAGTTCTGATACTGCTCCTTTTCCAGAAATTTTTGAGCCACTTCAACTGTATCCTCAGTTCTAGTGAGTTTCTAAGAGCTATCATGTGTCTCTTTTTCTCTTCTAATTATTTTAGTCAGAGTTGCTTTTCACCACTGACAACAATAAAAAGGAAAGCAGAATGAAAGGAAAGAAGGAAGGGAGACAGAGAAAGAAAGAAAGGAAAGGAAAGAAGCAAGAGGAAAAAATTTTATTTTTACAATTACAATAAAATTACAATTACGAAACCCTAGAGGATCCTGCTGTAGACATGATATTTGTGTCCCTCCCAAATTGAAATGCTGTAATCTTCACCCCCAATGTGAGAGACTCAGTAGGGATATGGCCTGTAGGGGGGCGGTTAAGTCAGGAAGCCATGCCCCCTCACAAGTCTCAGGAATGGGATTCGTGGCCTTAGGAAAGAGGCCAAGAGAGCTCTCTTATCCCTTCACCATGTGAGGTTACAGATAAAAGATGGCTGCCTTAAAATTAAGAGGAGAATCCTCACCAGACATTGAATCTGACAGCATCTTTATCTTGGACTTCCCAGCTTCCAGAATTATAAGAAACAAATTTCTTGTATTTATAAGTCATCAGTCTATTATATATATTTTAATACTAGCCACAATTAAGTAAGCCAGATGCCTTACCCATTAAATGTCAGGTTTCAAAAGTTACTTTTTAATTCACTTATGAAATTTACTCACTTCCTTCTAAATTTGGAGAAAAACATCTTTTAATATTCTGTATAATTTTCTGGAATTTCCAGAATTAGCCTGTGGCTCACAGATAATAGCCTCTGTGTTTAGTGTTGAAATTCCGTTTATATATCTTCTCAGGGATACTTGGAAGATCAGAAAAAAAAATTAAACATTTTCTAAATTATAAAGTGTTCCAAATTAAAAAGTGTCTTTTTTCTTTTTCTAGAATGAGAGGTGTCTACTTCAAAGGTACCATTTTCTGTTTTACTCATCAGAAGACATCCATCAGTAACTGACCTTTGGAAATATATTTGGGAATTTTTTTATTTAACCATTTCTATGTGCCACATTAGAGTTCTGGTAAGAAAAAATTAGATTTTTGTCTGACATTTTGTCACTTACAAGAATTTTCTTAAACCAAAAACTTATAGAGAACTTTAAAAATCGAAGTATAAGCCGGGCTCGGTGGCTCAGCCTGTAATCCCGCGCCTTTGGGAGGCTGAGGTGAGTGGATTGCCTGAGCCCGCGGGTTTGAGACCCGCCTGGGCAGCAAGACCTCATCTCTACAATAAATAAAAAAAAATCAGCCGGGCGTGGTAGCGCATGCCTGTAATTCCGGCTACTTGGAAGGGTGAGGTGGAAGGATCGCCGGAGCCCAGCAGGTCGAGGCTGCGGTGGCCAGGAGCGGCCACTGCACTCCAGTATGGGCGACAGAGTGAGACTCTAACTCAAAAAAAAAAAAATAAAATCTAAGTATATTATGACAAATACAGTTTATATATTAAATTTTGTCCTGTTCGAAAGGAATTGTACAGTTGTACAGTTACCAGGTATTGATCTAGGTAAAGTAGCATACTTGCAACTCATTATTTGGAGTTCAGGCTGTAACATAAATTTTTCTCGATTTCACAAAACTGCATCTTGCTCTTTTAGGGAGAATCTCCATACAGAAAGTAGGACAGACATATTTTGTGAAAAAAACAATTTCACGTGTTTCAAGACTCACTCATTTCTCCTAGTCATGGGTTGTCTCTCCACTCTGTTGATTGCTCTATTTCCTATGCAGAAGCTTTTTAGTTTGATGCGATCTCATGAATCGGTTTTTGCTTGGGTTGCCCGTGCTTTTGAGCTACCCAAGCAACCGTAACCCTAACCCGAACCCTAACCCTAACTTTGCTGATCAATTGAGATCCTTCTGAATGTGACAGGCACACCCAGACCTCTACATCCTCACACCTCACTCAAGATAACTAGTCATGAGGGAAGGGGCTTCTGAGCTAATGACCCAGGCCTAGACCCAAGATGTCAATTGTTGGCAGCAATGGCAGGGCCAGTGGGCTGTGCTGAGTTCAGGACTGGAGAAGACTACCATCCACCTTTCCTGTGCAGGAGTCTGCACTGACACTGGCTTAAACATGCTACAGCATCAGAGCTCAAGCCCACAGGAGTAAAAGTGATATATAACTGGGCTTATTCCTTTCAGAGGCATGTCCTCCCTACCTTTATCTTCCAGATTTTGTAGAGGTGAGAATGGAGCACTAGAGTTCTCAGTGCTCTTAACTTGGGGCTTTGATAAAATGTTGGCCCCTATTGTTGGACAAAAATTTTTTAAAATAAACATTAATGAAAGAAATTGAAATAGACACAAATAAATAGAGAGCTATCCCATGTTTGTGAATTGGAATAATACTGTTAAAATGTTCACACTACCTAAAACAATCTATAGATTCAATACAATTTATGTCAAAATTCCAATGTCACACTTCACAGAAATAGACACACAAAAAAATCCTAAACTTTGTATAGAACCACAAAAGAATTGGAATGGGTAAAAAATGATCTTCATCAAAAAGAACAAAGCTGAAGGCACTACCTGACTTCCAAATCTATTAAAAAATTATCACAACAGCAGGACGCTGACATAGAACAGACACACTGACTCATGGAAGAGAACAGAAGGCCCAGAAATCAACCAGAAAGGTGCCAAAATCACACAATGGAGAAAGGACAGCTATTTCAATAAATGGTGTTGGAAAACTAACATTAACATGGAGAAAATGAAAATGGACCCTTAGCTCACTCCTTGCACAAGAAAGAACTCCAACTGAATAAAAAACTTAAATATAAGACCTGAGACTGTCAAGCTACTAGAGAAAAATATAGAAGGAAAGCACCATGGCCTTAGTCTGGATACTTATTTCTTGTCTATGACCCCAAAAGCACGGGCAACCCAAGCAAAAACAGACTCATGAGATCGCATCAAACTAAAAAGCTTCTGCATAGGAAATAGAGCAATCAACAGAGTGGAGAGACAACCCATGACTAGGAGAAAATAGTTACAAATTGCATGATAGATAAAGGGTTAGTATCCAAGATATATGAGGAATCAAACTACTTCATAATAAGAAAACAACTCACCCTATTTTTTTTTAAAAAAGAACAAAGACCCTGACTAGACAATTCTCAAAAGAAGGCAAATGACCCACGGATACATAATAAAGGTGCTCAACATCCCTAATCATCAAGGAAGTGCAAATTAAAACCACAATGAGATATCACCACCCACCTGTTAGAATGGCGATCATCAAGCAGATGAAAGTGAATGAGCACGGTAGAGGATGTGGAAAAGGAGGAGTCCTTGCAGCCTATTCATGGAAGTGTAAATTAGTACAGCCACTCTGGGAAACAGAAGGGAGGTTCCTCAAAAAGCTAAAGATCGAATCATCCTGTGATCCAGCAATCCCAATTCTGGGTATATACCCAGAGGAACCGATCAGTGTGTCAAAGAGCTGCATGCACTTCCATGCTCATTGCCTTGTTATTCCCAATAGCCAAGATAGGGAAACAGCCTCAGTGTCCATCGACGGATGAACTGATCGATGTACACTACTCAGGTGATGGGTGCACTCAAAGCCCAGACTTCTCCACTTCACAATATGTTCGTGGAGCACTATTATCCTTGTACTCCTAAATCTATAAAGATACAAAGTTGGGAAACATAAATAAGCAAGCAGCATAAATACATTCTTGAAGAGTATTCAGTCTTAAAAAAGGGGGGGTGGCCTTTGTCACCGGTGACAACATATGGGAATCTAAGGACGGTGCTTCTGAATGAAGCCAGCCAGGCCCGGAAAGACAAATGCCGCATGACCTCATTTGCATGTGGGATCTCCGACAGTCAAGCCCATGGGAGCGGAGAGCAGCCTGGTGATTATTGGAAGTTAGGCGGTGGGGGTGCAGGCTACTGAGGGGGGTTTCGTCGACGGCAAAAGGCGAGATGTTGGTGGATGAGTGAAACGTTTCTGTTGGGGTCATCAGTTCTGTGACCTGGGGCACGGCGTGGTGACTGTCGTTGATAATACTTTGTATACCTTGAAATTACTAAGAAAAGTGGATTTCAAATGCTTTCAACACAGGGAAATGGTAAGTAAGGTGACAGATATGTTACTTGATCCCGTTTGATCATGCCACAATATATACGTGTGTCGAAATATCACGTTGTTCTCCATACAGATACACACTGATTACTTGTCAATTAAAAATAAAGCTAAAGAAACAAACAATACTTAAACGTGAAAACATGCATCCTTAACTTAAGCTCATGAAGAGATCCTTTTGGTTATACATACTTTTGAGAGAAGCACATCTCGGTGGCCCATAGGCTCCAGGAAGGAAAGTGGGATTCTCGTCACTCTTCTGGCTCCCAGTTGGTCCAATGGGTATATTTGAATGAATGAATGGATCGATAACTGCTCTAAATGTGGTGAGACTTTGTTACGTTGCTGGGCTATTCACTCCTTCCACAACAAGCCTGTGTGTGCACAAAGAGCTGTATTTCCAAAGAGGCAAAAAGCTGAATGTAGGCACTTGATTACCGAGAGCAATTGCTGGAGTCATCGTTTAGTTCCATAGAGCTGGTATAACAAATGTCCACCAAATGAAGGGTTCAAAACCACACAAGCACACTCTCCTAACTCCAGGTATCAGCAGGACCTTCTTCCTTCTAAAGGAAAGGACTCCTTCCCAGCCTCCTCCCAGCTTCTGGCTTGCAGCCAAACCCTGGCATCCCTTAGCTTGTGGTAGCGTCACCCCAGCCTTGTGTTTTCCTGTGTCTACAAATCCCTCACTTCTTCTAAGGACACTGGTGTGGGACTTGGGGCTCACAGTTATCCAGTGTGACCTCATCGTTTATTGAGTTACATCCACAAAGACCTCACTTCTTTTTTTCTTTTAAAAATATGGAATCCAGAGCTGGGCTCGGTGGCTCAGCCTGTCATCCCGTGCCTTTGGGAGGCTGAGGTGAGTGGATTGCCTGAGCCCACGGGTTCGAGACCCGCCTGGGCAGTGAGACCTCATCTCTACAATCAATCAAAAAATCAGCCGGGCGTGGTAGTGCATGCCCGTAATTCCGGCTACTTGGAAGGCTGAGGCGGAAGGATCGCTGGATCCTAGCAGGCAAGGCTGTGGTGGCCGGGTGCGGCCACTGCCCTCCGGTCTGGGCGACAGAGTGAGACTCCAACTCAAAAAAAAAAAAAAAATGTGGAATTCAATTCAGGGTTAGGTATACAAATACTCATTATTGATGAGGTGTGCTCCCCCCAACACCCTCCCCTGGCGGTTTCCCACTACTGCTAATCCCTTTCTTACATTATTACGATCATTGTTCAAGGTCCACTTATGAGTGAGAACATGTGATAATCAGTTCTTTGTTTCTATGATAGATCGCTCAGTACTCTAGGCTCTAAGTCTATCCAAGTTGCTGCAAATTTCACAATCTTGTTCTTTTTTATGGCTGCATAATATCCCATTGTGCATATTATCACATTTTTTTGATCCTGTCCCCTTTCGATGGGCAGCATGGTTGGTTCCATGTTTTTGCTATTGTGAATAATGCTGCATAAACATGTGTGTGCGGGTATCTTTTGCAAAGACCCCACTTCTAACTGTGTTTACATTTGTTGGGAATTCCACAGCCAACACTTATAATCAAATTGTATTTACATAATGCTTCCTATGTGCCAAGCACTATTGTGAGCACTTTACCTCTATTGGTTTATTTAATTATCATAATGGTTCTGTGATGTAGGTCCTATCGTTATCTCTACATTGAGGGATAAAACACTAAGGCAGAAAGAGATGATGTCACTTTCACGGCCACTTATCTTGCGTTTAAATCCTAGGCAACTGTCTAAAACGTCGGTGCTTTTAATCATGACCGACTACGGCCTCTCAGATGAGTTGGACCTCCTTCAATGAAGCAAATATTCTTGAGTCCCTCTTTTGTAAAGAACCGGAGCTTAGTGCTAATGCTGCAGGGATCAAGATAAAATTCTAATAATGTTAAAGGACATCAATATTTATTCTAAGAGCTCTGAGAGATGGCTTGGATCTGGAGACTGACTGCTGATTCCCTCAGCATTACCCTGGACAAATTAAACGTTTTTGCTTCAGGCTTATAAAATGTTGAAGATGAAACAAGTTTATTATGTGTGAAATTGCATTGAATAGTGCCTGACAAATGTCTATTAACATGCCATTAACTATTAATATTACCTGACTATTGACAATAAAGTCTAAATTATGTTTTACGTAGGTGAACTCCCTTAGAAGAAAATAAACCTTTAGGTAAGAGCAAATATGATTTTAGTACATGTTCAGTTCGACTTAAACTTGAGAATTGCTTATTTGTTTCAAAAAGGCCTTAAGTGACTAGACTGGGAAGGACATTCTTCCTTCTCCTTCTGACTGGGGCATGTCTTCTCACTCCAGAAGTGGAGCAGGTCAAGCTAGAAGGGAGGGTGTGGACAGGGTGACTTGTGAGTGCCTACATGTTAGGTCTGTGACTGTCGCTCTCCCACTGTCCCGTGATTCCTCCCTTAGGCGTAGGAAGTGACAAAGCTCCAGCAATCCTTGGATAAATATAAACTCAAGTTTTTAAGCTGCAAGTGTGAGTTTGCTTGTCACAATGACTCATCCAGAGACAAGCAAATATTCTCACTAAGCTCCACACTTCCTTGAGCTCCAGTCAAGCTACCTCCTTGATTATACATGAGTATCACAGTATGGCATGTGTCTGCAGAAGCTTTTGTTCTTTCTAGGAAGCAAACTTTCTGCAGAAATATGCATTTGAAATTAGCAAGCAACAATTGGATTTCACTTAGAAGCGTTTTTTTCTGATGTCTCATTTTTTCCTGAGTATAAAAAATAAATAAGAGCTTATATCATTGATTTTTAAATTTCAAAAGAAATGGATGATCTGTCTTCAAATGATTGAGCATACTAATAATGGTTTTCCACTAGAGACGTGGAGAATTTGGAAATGAGATGGATTTGGGGACAAAAACTTTAATTGAGAAGAAAGCTTTAGTAAAGAGTGTCTGTCTGGTACACAACTGTCAATCTGACTGCAAAGATCAATAGTTAACCCAGAATAAGTAAAAACAAAAACCACTGTATGTGTGTTAACAGTTGCCTTCAAAAGCATATTTGTAAAATAATATTTAAAGGCTGAAGTATGTTTTCATACTTTCAGGATTAACATAATTACAGAATGTGGGAAAAATATGTTTTAGGATTAATTATCTTTTAAGTTCATATCTAGACTTGTATACCTTGCAGCAAAGAATAGAAGTATTTACAAATGTAATTATTTACTTCTTTATTTTTTTTGAGTGAGAAAGCAGGGTTTATTGAGAGGACAGAAAAGCTCTCATAGTGGGAGGGGACCCAAAGGGATCGCCCATAATTATTCACTTCTATATGACTGCTATGATGAATATGTAGAAATGATACAATTTCACCAGCTTGGAAAATATTTGCTTTCTTTTTCTGCTACTTTGGGCCTTAGCTTAGGTCTAAAATACAGTAGGGAAAAAGATGAGAGAAAACAAACAAACAAACAAACAAACAAGCAAACAAAGCTTCTGTTTCTGCCTTTAAGTAAGAAAACATATTGTACAGTAATTTCTAGTAGCGTTAGATCTTTCTCAAATAGATTGTCTCTTTCCTTTGCTTTCCATTTAAAAATGGTATCTTGGGGACAAAAGCGAAATCTTAGAGTCGGAAAGGAAAAACTCCGTTGAATAAATATACCAGGAGATAGGAAGGAATGAGCCTAGAAAGGGCAGAATGCCATCCATACCTGGTAAAGGGATTCCCCAGGTTAACACACAGAATTCCACAAACAGAGGTTTCTTAGGGAAGATGACTCTTACATCTTGAAACATTTAGCACAATTTAATGAAAATAAGCAGATACTATACACTGAAATGCACAGATGTGTTACAGCTTGGGACTTTTCATCAGTAATGTGATAACTCCCGGTAGGTTTCACAGGCCTTTCCCAAACAGGCAGACAGACACATGTGATACCTGTGGAAAAAGACGGCTTTGCTTTTGTGAGATATGTAGTTGGATTAGGCTGATCAAAACAGAGGCTGTCCATTTTGCTTCCACTAGAGAATTTTTTGCCTCTTGACAAATTAAATTTACTTTCAAAAAAATAGAAGAGTATCTTAAGTATGTGAGCTATATAATGTGTGAACCCATTAGGAAAATGTAAACATTTTCTCCATGTGTATGGAATTTGTTTTCCTACACATTTGTTATATTGTGTTTGGATATTAACCCCATAAAAAGAGGTATGTGAGTTATGTTTGCACGTAATCTCTAACATATAAAACTATCCTCGATGAGTATTTTTGGCCTCAGAGAGCTGTGCTGTAATTAATACTGATGGAGAAACCAGAGTCAAGAATTTCTCTAGCAGACACTACCACACATTTCTTGCTCGGACCTCCCGAACTCATTCGAAGTGGTACTGTAGACTCACAACACTGGCTGGAAATAACACAGAAGGCTTAACACAATTATCTCAACCTGGGGTCAGCAAACATTTTCTGTATTGTGACACATAGTAAATATTTTAGAATTTGCAGGAAACATATGCTTTGCACGACTATTCGACTCTGTGGTTGTCAGCCAAAAGCCGCCACAATGTATAAATGAATGAATGTAGCCAAATTGCAATAAAACTTTATTTAGATTTGTCCCAAGTTCTGGCCTAGACATCACCAAGTTTTCAAAAAAAAGTTAAGGAGCTTGGGGTGTATTTGCCCCCAAATTTATGCTCTTTTGAATTTCTATTTCTTCCTAGTTACTTTTTCTTTATCGTTTTTACATTTTAAATTGTTGATGATGTAATCAATCTTGAACTTTTTACAGACATCCCTTCGTTGAATGTTTTCAATTGCATCTAATTGATACAACCTATTATATTCCAGAAAATTTTCATGGAGGCTGACAAATGTCTGCAGGACATCTTAACACAGGTGAAAAAAAGGAGGCACAGATTTGTGGTCGGGTAGAAAAATGTGGGGATGAGTGCACAAAGAACAGGTCATAAAGTGCCATTCACGTGCCTGCATTTACCTCAAAGTCTTCTAAACAGGTAAGGTGAAGTAAGAAATGATTTGTATCTGAGTGTTCTAGAGATTAACTCCCATTTAAGACTCATAATCCCAATGGATGATAAAAATGTGTCTTGTGGTCTTTACAGCAAAAGCAATAGCAATTACCCTTGTGTCTTATTATTCCTTCAAAAAAGATATTTCACGTAAACACATCAGTTTCTTTACTTCCCTTTTTTATGCATTTTACTTACCACTAATGCTTAATATGATGACTTAGAAAAAAAGGGAGAGGTAAGGCAACCCACTGTTCCTTTCCATTTCAACCCTTCTTTCCTCACCGTTATGTTAAGAATGAAGTACTTGTATGAGCTATGACATGTTGTTGATTCCACATATGAGTGAAAATGTTCTTATATTTGCATTTATAGTTACCCATTGTAAATATATGTTGGTGTCATACAATGTACAGATGAATTGCAAAACTCATGCCAACAATTTAACATTTTAATTTACGGTACTCAATTACATCATTACGCTTTTAAAGTCATAAAAGTTTTTAAGGAAAAAGGATACCTTAATTCAAGTTTTGATAAAAGATTTATTTATATAATTGCTTAAAGTTGACCCTTGAAAAACAGGAGACTCAGGGGTGCAGACTCTCCACTCTGTCAAAAATTCATGTACAACTTTTGACTTCCCCAAAACTTAACTACTCATAGCCGACCAACCATTAGCCAGAAGCCTTACTAATAACAGTTAACATATTTTGTACGTTATATGCATTATCAATATATGCTGCATCCTTATAATGAAGGAAGATACCTAAAGGGAAATGGTAACCGGAAAATTATAAGGAAGAGGAAATACATTTATTCTGAATTGCGTGGAAGTGGACCTTCGTAAAGCTGTTCATTCTCGTCATTCTCTTTGAGTAGCTGAGGAGGAAGAGGACGAGCAAGGGTTATCTTGCTGTCCCAGGGGTGGGAGAGGTTGGGGAGGTAGTGGGGAAGTGAGAGAGGCAGGATGTTCAGCTTAGCTTTACGGAAAGACGCTGCAATTTCTGCCCGACTTTTTTGCTTTTCGATTTCTTTAAAGATCTAGAGGCTAAAATAGAGAGATTGTGTTTTGGGGAAAGTAGACTTCTTTTGACACCTTTGGTGTTGAACGCGAGGAGTATCTGGACAGCCAGGGGCCTTGTCCAATGTCAAAAAGGCATTCCCTTACCGGCAAGGTGCTTCCTGCCTTCAGAAACAAAGCATTCATGTGAGTGTTCAGAGAAAAGGGTCTCATTGTTCAGGTCTTCTTCTTGTGAGACCAAAAGACTACAGCTGGTGTTTATCTTTTCCCTTGAAGGCTTGGGATTAGCAGCTTTGTAGATAAGTACAGTCCTGATCGTATACTCAGTTGCAGTCGTACAAAACGATAGAGTTCGCCTATTTCTTTCTGCCTTAAACACTGTGCTCCCTTCTCTTCCTTACAATTAAATATTATTTGTGATATGCCCCCTGTTCCTCCAAAAAGAGCACTTTCACCTGCATTTAAAGCCTGTTCAGGTGGATGTAATTTATCCTCAATCATTTTCTTAATGGGAACTCATCTGCTGCCTCTTGGTCATCAGAAGGTGCTTAAGTTATCTTGACATTTTGTAAGACAAAATTATTTTTTTAATTATCAAACCATCCTATGCTGACATTAAATTATCCAGCTTTAGATCCTTCACTTTCCTTTTGCTTTTAGTTGTCATATAATAACTTTTCACAAATATTCGTGTTTACAGGTTTGCCTTTCTTACAGCAATCCTGTACGCACACAAAAGCTGAATTTTCAAGGTGAGATTAAAAAGGTATTTTTTTTAAAAAAGAACAAGGTTTTCATACCTGTTGGCACAGCTGCAGTAATGCTTTCCTTTAATAAAAGGAATTTCCTTTCCTTTTATTAAAACGGTCCCTACTCTGGACTCATGTATCTTGAAATGGCAGCAACCACAGATGCTGACATCGATTTGCACTACATACCAAGAAGTTCAACTTTTTCTTGTAACGTCATGACATTTTTCTTCCTCTTGGGAGCACTTCCAGCATCACTAATGGCACTTCATATGAGTCCCATGGTGTTATTCAAGGTTTACAGTATTACACTAAACATGATTTAAAATATCTGAGAATTTAGAAGATGACTTTCTACCGCGATGAGCAATTCACTGAAGAGAAGAACCTCTCACTCAGAGATGACTAGTGCCACAGGCCTTTTAAGTGGATACTCACAACACACGCTCACTGTAATTGCAATAACAGGTGCCAAAAATTATCAGAGCAGTACAGTATACACTACAGTTCATTTTATGCATTGATGGTTTAATTCTGCATCTTTACACTTGTTTACATTTTTCTTTATTGTGAATGATGCCATGTATGCTTTGTGTTTATGTGCATAAGTTTTGATACACTGAAACTTTTTACAATAGATTTATGTATACTTTATGATAGTAAATGATACAATTGACCATTATCTACATCAACATATATTTGATGCACCCATAACATATCTTTTTCTAATTTTTTTCCAAATTTCTAAGCTACAAAGTTTGTCTATGAGTTTTTGCACTTGGTGCAAGTCTCAAAAATTTTTTCAACATATGTATTGAGAAAAGTCTGCACACTAATGGACCTGCATAGTTCAAACTCCTGATTTTCAAGGTCAACTGTATCTTGAAGAAAGTCTTAGTGTTAATATAATGAATCTTTAATGGGGCAGGAATATGATGTGTTAAATAAAGAGGAAGTTAAGGATTAGAGCAGTGATCTGAATTAAAACCTATCCTCAGTGTACTGAGCAATGAGGCTCAGAAAATACTAGAGACCAAATAATTTTTGGAAAATGTGACAGAAGGCCTCACAAAATGAATACATTATTTGTTATGCCATGTGGAGTCTTTGGTCCAAACTATTATGCAGAAGAAATTCCTCCTTGTAGCCCACATAGGGAGTGAGAGAGAGAAGTCTGAGAGCTGAGAATCAGGCTGGGACTGGCATGAAGATAACACTGCCCTTGAGTTTTGTGCCCCAAAGATACATAGGAGGGAATGAAGACTGCATAAAACTAGAATGTAGTGCAACACTGGGCAACTGGCAGCAACAAGAGATGAGCCATGTTGCTACTGTGTAAGCAGATAAATGTCTACAACCTAGTTCTACCATGTATTTAGTGATTATGTAAAGCAAAGAGACAGAGAAGACCAAGCAGTAGAATGGATATAGTGGCAACAAAATCCCTTAGAGATCAGAAAAAGAATTTATTTCTTAGAGACGTTTATCTAAGAAAATATGACCAGCTTGGGAGTAACAACATGAAATACGAAATAATCAAAAAGCAAAGAAAGTACCTGACTGCTTTCCCTGCATATGTATGTATTCATGAAACAAAAGAAAAATAAGAAGATTTCTATTGCAAAATATTAAAATGTAATTGAATCTGAAAATGTGTCTACTTGTGAATACTTTGGGTGAAATTGAACCAGCTGCTTTTTGTGGGGAAGAGCCAACATTTACGAGGGAGAAACACTTCCTTTCACACGTACAATCTCATTTAAACTTTGGAAGAATGCTGCTTCTGCACGTGAATCTCAGTAACAGGGATTGGCTTTCCCAGAGCTCGGCATTTGTGAGGCACAGCCTCTACTCTCCCTTCTGGCTGACTCCTTCTCAGGGGACTCCCTCCCACCAAGATCTACATCAGGCTCCAGCTGCTGCAGCACCAAAACTGTGAACTCAGCTGCTTCAAGTTGAGTCCAGACTGGGCCACCTCTTCCCTCTGGAACCTTGGCCATGTTCCTGCCCTTCTTTGCACTTCAGTTTCCACATCTATAAAGTAGGATGCTACAACCTGCCTCGCAGAAACAGGGTGAGGATAAACTGAGATAATTTGGTGCTCACAGAACAGCTGCACCTTACAGTTGCCAATTTAACACCCCAGCTTGGGTAAAGTTGCAGTGTCAAGTACAGGCACTCCACAAGAAATTATTATAGTTCAAACAAAGCAAAATGGACATTTTCTACTAGACTGGTTGGCTACATATAGCATTATCATAGTTGCTTTTGAGGCAGGCATAGTTAACAGTTTAGAAGTAGTTAGGCAGTTTTTCTTAGCAGAGGTAAGTTAAAATAGGGTGAGTGTTCAGACATCTTTCTTATCTGTATACAACCCTCACCCTACAGACCAGGTATATCAGATCTGATCACACTGTGGGCGGGAATGTGGATATATCAGTACAGTAAATCACAGAAACAATAGGGAATTATCCAAAATACAGGCATGATGTTCTAAGAAAAGCCCAAATCTAGTTACACAGTAACTTTCATTATTTAGTAGGTCCTTGTGACCTTAAAAGGTGGAGAGATGGTAGTCAAAATTCATGACCAGATACCTACAGCTCTCTGCTTGTAGCTCATGGTTTGCTTAATCATCATTGTAAAAGTATAAAAAGCTTCTTATCAAAGGCAAGCATTGCCCTCTCTTAAGGGACCTGTACTCTTCCTTGAGCATGTATTTTTTCCTTTCTAATAAATTTTGTCTTAAAGTGTACTTTGAACTAGCTCTGAAATTCTTTTCTGTGGCAAAGTCAAAGAACCCATGGAACAACATGCCACACCCCATCCGGCATCACTTCTACCAAAAATGTGCAAGAAATCTCTCCATCTCACCCAAAAAAAAAAACTAAGATAGAATTTCTTATCATTAGAATTCTTTATTAACTTCTATTTCACTTATTTCATGTAATTATATCCTAGATAAAAAGGGATTGAGTTTAGTTTCTTAAGCGATGTCCAGTAAAAACTTTGCTTACAGATGTTCAATTACATTAGCAGTTAATATTTCTCTCAATAAATAACATAATGCTTCTTCATAATACTTATTTTAAAAAATACAGTTAGAATCTATATTTTCTTGGCTTCCAACAAGTAGTCCCAGTTCTTGACTCACTCATTGTAGTTCACATAAAAAAACTTGTTTGCAAGCCAACAATCCAACCACAATATATTATTGTTCTAAGTAATGTCAGCTTCACAGACTATGTCAACTCCCCTCAATGTAAACTTTTATACAAGACATTCTGAAATCCCTTCAGTTCTAAGCCTCTAACCTTTCCCCACTAGTGCAGACTATGTCTTGTCTTCTCAGCACAGTCACGCCCAAACCTTTCTTTTGCAAAGGTTTTCTTTTTTTTTTGTTTTTTTTGTTGGGACTTGTAATTCTTTTATTTAACTGATTTATGTCTCTTTTTTTTCAATATGTTTTTTATTTTAAAACTGTGGGGTACACTTAAGGGTGAGGTATACAAATATGCATTGTGCAGGTTCCCTTGGTGATGAGGGGTGCCCCCCACTGTCCCCAGACAGATATTGACTAGTGTCAATTATCTGCTCAGATAAATAAAACCCTAACATTGGCTCACTTCTGAAGGAAGGTCCCTTAGGAAACAGCTGCATGAAAGAGCTGAGGCCTGCTCCCACCCTTTTAGAGGTCCCCCACTCCACTGATATCTCCTTTGTCAGAAACAGCTTCAGGGTTTGGACGGTACTTGGAGCCCGCTGTTTGTGTGCTTTGACTCCACCGTGCCCTCTCCCTCAACCCAAGGGCTCTTCCTGGATGCTGGGGCCTCAGGGTGGGGCCAGGAGGGCCTTGGTTCTACCTGAAGCCACCACGGGCCGAGGCAACTGGATCACACAGGACAAAAGATGGTCAAGCTCACTTGAATGCTCAGGGTCTTTCTTCATGAAGTTGCATTGCTGTTTACATGGTCACAGAGTACACAGTGCTGTGGTTTATTTTTGTTTGTCCTGAAGAATGCATAGCTGATGTAATGTATATTCATGCTTCACGAGGCATTCCATGACATGCCTTTATATATACATACATATATATACACACATATCTATGCATTTTTTTCTTCCCTCTCTCCCTTCCGGCATATTTGAAGGTTACTTTGTGAACTTGGCAAAGGGGAGGGTAAGTTACAACCTCATGTTTCCTAAGGTTTTGCTGTTGCCTTTTTTTTTTTTTTAGCCTAGGAAATACCTACTCTTTTCCAGAAACACAGTCACATGTAGCCTCCTTTCTGAATCCTTCCCTTCCCTTCCCGAGACAAGTGAATCACCAGGTCTTCTAAATTGCTTTGGTTGCTTGCTCCCACACTCATAACATAATATTTCTCCTTCTCAGTTCTGACAGAGGCTTTGTATCCCAGTTGCCTGGAAAACTATCTTCCATGGAGCACGTGGTTTATGTTAATCGGATATATTGAGCCCAGTGAGACAGTTTACTGGTTTGATGTTTCTGATGTTAATTTTGGTAAGTAGTTATGTTGCCATCGATTTCTCATCAGACGAACAAAAATGTATTTAATGCAGATGGGTCCAAATGAACAACACTAATAATTGAACCTCCCTAAAAAATCACCACAAGCATTTTTTTTCCTAATAAAAGCAAACCAAAATAACCTTTGAACTTACTAGTATGCTCCTAGAAATTACATCACTTTTTTTTTTCTATTGGTGAAAGACTTAGTTGTTTATGCTGTGCAGTGTAGATAAGTGGTCATAAAAATTATTGCCTGATTTTCTCAAAACTAGCCTTATGAACCCATGTGTGTGCGAGCGAGCGAGATTACACAGAATAGAATTAATTCTTGCTCAGTGATCTCATTATAGAGGGTGCACTGAACAACGGCCAGGAGCAATTGTATGTGGGGATATTAACACACGGACACGCCAACCACGGACCTGCTCCCAGTATAGCAGAATGATGGGATTCAAGGTTGAAATGTTGTCACTCAATCATTAATAACTGTTTCTCCTCCTTAGATATATTGACAGAGTATGTTATTTGCTATGAAAACGTTATGAGACCTCGAAGCTGCTGCAAAAATAATTCAGGAATATACTCCAATTATTCTTTGCCCCAAATAATTTTTCTTTTCCGTGGCTTAATTCATTTTCTTTAAAATCATTTCAAGAGCAGACTTTTGTCTGTATAAAGAAGCTCTTTAAAACAACTCCAAATTGGCAAAAATAAGAAAATCTCTTTACAACTAGCAACATTTTCTTAACTTTCTAGAGATGCTTGGGTTATTTGTGCCATCTCCCAAGGTGTTAGATGGAAGAGAGGATCGTTCCCAAGTCATCATGCTGGCACTGTAGTTCAGTTATTTTTTTTTTACTCTCAGATAATGACCTGGCATTCAGATTAAGAATAGAATACTAGCCGGGCTCGGTGGCTCAACCTGTAATCCCGCGCCTTTAGGAGGCTGAGGTGAGTGGATTGCCTGAGCCCGCGGGTTCGAGACCCGCCTGGGCAGCGAGACCTCATCTCTACAATAAAACCAAAAAATTAGCCGGGCGTGGTAGCGCGTGCCTGTAATTCCGGCTACTCAGAAGGCTGAGGCAGAAGGATCGCCGGAGCCCAGCGGGTCGAGGCTGCGATGGCTGGGAGCGGCCACTGCACTCCAGTCTGGGCGACCAAGTGAGACTCCAACTCAAAAAAAAAAAAAAGAATAGAATACTTAGTTTTCTTCGAGTTTAGTTTTTAATATGTTCAGGGCCTCCATCCTGTGCTCTGATGAGAGACGGAGCCTCTCCCACGACTCTGCAATATTTCCTTCAACATACTGGCACTGAGGTATAGTCTTGTGGCAGTGAAGACAGAGGAGCATGGCATAAAACTCTCTGACACTTGATCACAACTGGATAGGTAGCAATAGAGTATTTAGACAGGTCATGAAATATCTGTATTGCCACTAAGGAACCTGGAGAGAAACACGGTGTTTAGAAGTGTGCCTCGCCCGTGTTAAAGTCCGCTTCTCGAGGACTCTGGAGGCATTGCTGCTGACTTGTTTGCTTGCCTTGGTTTGGGTTTTGCAAATCCGCTCCCAGCTCCGAAGGCTCACTGACCGTTCTTCACCCTTCAAATACCACCCACCACCACTGTCCTCATCATGACCGTCAACAGTAGGAGGAAGGAAAGGGAGAATGGGTCTCCTTCTGTTGATACCACTTCTGTTCCTATGTAACATATCTCTTGCACAGTGCTTTGTTGACTGCAAACTAGTGGTTTTAGGATTAAATGAAGAAACTTATTTCCCCTAAGATTAAATCTTATGAAAATGTTGAATCTTCTAAATGTAAGCTTTTCAATGAAGCTAGAGGGAAAAAAAAACTCTCCTTCTGGAGATCGCATTTTTGGCAATTTTTTGGGATGAGACTGGTGGCTGGGATATTGGAAAGCTACTGAACAAGAAATAGCATCACTTGGGGGTTGCAGCCCAGTGCTAGTCCGTGCCAAATTCCTTGTCTTCATGAATATTTATGAGTGATCTCTGCCATCTCGTTAGAATTTAATTCGAAGACAACAGGTGCAAGCAATGGTTGCTCAAGCTAGGCCAACTAGCTATGTTTTTGTGTTCCAAGTTTTACATTTAGAGCAATCTGTGGAGAGTAGTCTCGGTGACTTCCTCAGTTAATTAATTTTTTATTTTAAAAATGTTGATTTGGCACTTCTAAGTGTCAGTGACGTGTTTCCATGGAGCTGCAGTCTAGTCTGAAAGACAAAAGCTTACACAAGTCATCATTGTGTTTCATTTGCGAAGAGTACAGGGAAAGAAAGGCAGCGTGTGCTGTAGGAGTCTGCCCCTTGCAGACTGTTGAAAAAGGCACACGGAGACTTGCAGGATGAGTAGGAGTTCACCAGCCAAGCGGAGCTGGGGAGGGATTGAGGGAGAACTCCAGAAAGCAGGAGCCCCCTAGGTTAGGACCTTGGGAAAGGGTGGGACTGCATTCTCCTGAAAACACAGAGAGAAGACAAGCATGGAAGGGCACAGTGGGTCAGGAGGGAAGTTGGCACTAGAAAATCATCAGATATGAGATGGTGAAGAGTTTTCTAGGCTATGCTGAGCCATCATTCATTCATCCAGGGCACTGGGCGAGTATCCGCTGGTACTTGTGTGTTGGTTCTGCTCCGTGTGCTGGGAATTAGGCAGCGATTGATAGACAAAGCATAACGCCTGTCTCAGCCTCAGATAACAGGAGGGAGACAGGAAGTCCAGACTTGGGAAACGGAGGGTAGGCCGATACGTGTCCTGGAGAAAAATAGAATTGGGTAATGGGGGTCTAAAGTAAACAGGAGTGTTGTAACCAGGGTGCTCAGGGAAAAGGTTCATTATAGAAGACACTTAAGTGGATGATAGAGGAATGTGGAATGTAACGCAGGTACCTGGGAGAAGAATGTTTGACCACACCGGGGTTTTTAGACTAGAAACTGAAATTGAGGCTGCTCACGAATTTGAAAGGGAAAATAATTAAAATGTTACTTTCAATAATCTCTAAATGAAATTTTGTATTGCCTCCAATTTTGAGTTTTATCAATAAGCCACAAGAGTCCTAGCAGCACCTGCAATTTTGTGAGTCAATTTGCAGATTTTTCAAAATGTTAGCTAGCGATGTTTAGATATCCTTTTTTAAAATTTGAGTAGGGTGTCTCACTCTATGGCCCAGGCTGGAGTGTAGAGGCACAATCACAGCTCACTTCAGCCGCGACCTCCTGGGCTCAGGCAATCCTTCCACCTCTTCCAAATAGCTAGGACTACACCTGCTCACCACTGTGCCCAGCTAATGTTTTTTTTCCTATAGAATTGAGGTCTCATTATGTTGCCTAGGCTGACCTTGAACTCCTGGGCTCAAGCGATCCTCCCACCTTGGCCTCCCAAGGTGCTGGACTTACAGGCGTGAGCCACCACGCCCAGTATCAGTGTTGATACATCACGTACACCCAGCACTGCTGTGACATTTTTATTCATGTTAACTATGCTACTAGATCCTATTTGGATGACTTAATGAAGCGTATATGTTTAAACTATGTTTGATCACTTTGTTACATTTGCAATTCTGTTCATTTTTCAGCATCATAAAACATCTTTCTTGGAAATGTCCCTCTGCTCCACTCAACCACTGGACTTCCTGGGAGGGTCCAGGACAGAAGGTGGTGAAAGGGCCCTTGTGGGAGGGAATGAGAAGAGCCCTGATGTCGAAGCGTCAAGAAATAGCTCAGAGAAACATCAGGAGGTAGCAGAGGAGTCAAGCAAGGGGAGATGGGGGTGGGGGAGAGGAAGGATGAACCATATCAGAGGAGCACGGTCGGTCTGTGCACAGGGGCCGTGAGAAGTCATCGAAGGGTTTAAAGTGGGGAAGTCAAGGAGATTCGGAAAGGTGAATGATAAAGTAAAAAAACTAATTGATGCCCACAAAGTCTCACCCAACTGAGCCCACCATCTCTCTCCGTATGAGAGCCATAAAAATGCATCGCTTTTCTCCACAGCTTGTTAAATCAAGTGTTTCGGGGTCAGGGCAGTGCTACCCTTGATCGGTTGAGAATTAAGCCGTGTGCATCAGAACACCATCTAGAAAGCACTCCTTTCTTTGCTTTCCGTGACCTCCTTGCTGAGCTTTCTAAATTTGCACGGCCCCCTTTCCCCTTGGTTTCACTTATTTTGCATCTGCAATTTCAAAGTTTCGGGGATGAGACTCGAGGTTAAACCACAGCCTTTATCGTCGTGGGTGCAGGGGGAGAAAGCAGGCTTGTCTTTATCTGCTCTGCCCCCGGGTGGCTTTCACTTCTGCGGGCCAGGCCAGACCTGCATTCTCTTCCCAGTGCTGGTTAGTCCTTGGACTCAGATGAACGCTCAGAAATGTCTCTCCTTGGGATGTGGGAAACATTTTCCTTCCCACTGAGACAAAATTCCCCAGGTAGCTCTGCAGGTTAATTCCCAGCTTATTTTCCAGTCAGGAAGGGCTGGTTTTAACTATTTTTTAAAATGATAAATCTAATGTTCTGTTACTATTTCAATAGAATATTTCTTCTCTAAGTTCTTTCTTAGATTCAAGTTTCAAGAAGTCTACATCAAAATTTAGGTTTTTTTTCCTTCCCATGATGCTTGGTTTACTCTTTTTAATTTACTTTTTTGACACATTGCTTTTTTTTAGCTGGTAATTATTACAACAATTTACTGAAACTCTTTTTTCTTTAAAAACAAGACAAACAACAAGCAAACAGAGAAAATACTTTTAAACTCAAGGAGAAATAAAAGAAAGTATAATGATTTACAAGGCGTCATCCCTCAAGTTTTCTCTTGGCAGCTAAGAATTTTGATTAGACTTTGTAAAATAAAACAGCAGGTTGGGGAACACAGACTTAGCCATAAAGATAATCATCTTTGTTCATTCACTTGTCAAATATTAAATGACTCTTCACTATGTATCAGACATTGCACCAGATAATTTAGGACACAGGTCTGTCCATGCTTGGCCTAATTTCTTCCCTTCATGGAACTTGCAATAGAGAGGGAAAGTAAAGATTAAGCAAAATTACAGAGTATGCTAAGTCATTATAGATTTTAAAAAGTCATTATAGATCCTCCCAGAATGTGGAGGAGAAACATGCCACAGGAAATCAGCTTGATTTCTCTAAGGAAAGGATGTTTACCATGACCCCTGAAAGATGCTGATGGTCACCTAGGTGATGGAAGCTAGGGGGCATTTTGGGCAGATGAGCTGGCATTTTCATGCATATGGCTAAAGCTGAGAGCAGGAAGGGGATGGCGTTAGATGAGACTGAGCAAGTTGGCAATGCCAGATCACGGAGAGCATTGTAGGCCATGTTAAAGACTTTGAATCGTGTTTCCACCAGAAGTAGGAAACAAAAGATTTATAACACGAAACTGATGCATGTGACTTGTATTTTATAAAAAAAAAAGTCTTGAAAATGTTATGCAAAAATAAATTTAAGAAATAAAAGAGTAAGCCTTACTTTTATCTTTTAGGAAAATGATTTCAGTGACAGCATATAGCCATAAAAGAAGAAATAATTGACCTCTCCTCGGGCAATCGAAGAGAGGCATACACAACAGAGCTTGGCAAGTGACTATGCCGATGATGAGGACAAGAGAGGAGATGGGGATGACCGGAATATGGATTTGGCTCTCATCTTGGAAGCAGAGGAAAACAGAAAAGGGCGATGGTGGTCTTAGCCTGAGACATGTTGACTTGAGACACTGGTGAGACATTCAGGTGGAGGTGACAAGTGGTCAGTCAGGCATCGGAACTAAAGCTGGCTGGCCCGAGTTTAAGGCAACGGGGGAACATGGAACATAGAGGCAGGAGTGAACGAAGCCATGACTCCGTAGGTGGTGAGCCCAGCCAAGGCCCAGAGAAGAGCGCTGGGCATTGAACACACAAGGGGGTGTGAATGGGTGAATGCAGGAAGAAGGGTTCATCTTTTGCCAGGTTTCCATTGAATCTGGCTCCTTGTATGGGACGGGATGCAGGCCTGGCCCTGTGATCTCACCCTGGCCAAGAAGCAGTCCTGTCGATGACCTTGCATTCCTCATCTGTCCAGGAGCCGCGTGTCTGGGGAGCACGCCTCAGAGAGCTGGAGAGCCGTGGGAGACAACAGCAGTGCTGGGTCCTGCAGCTTCGTGTCTGTAAATGTAGGACCCAGATGTGAGTTTCCTGGAAAGCATGAAAACATTTATCTCATCATTGCACATTTTCTCCCTGCTGGGTGACTAATGTGGGTGAGTCTTCTCGAAGTTTACTAAGCCTCTGATGCAGGATAAAAAATAAATTGTGGTGAGGAGAGAGGATGGGTGACAGCAAAGTCACTGTCCTTCCGGCCGAACCTTCCTACATAATAAACTCAGGTTCACTTTGACACCCAGAAGGACAGAGGGACCAGGGCCAGCCAATGCACTGCCAGCGTCGAGGTGAATAAAAGCAAAAGCTGCAAGCAAAGTTGCCTGATGAGTCCTTCCTCCTCTCAACCTGCACAACCAGAATGAAGACTTAGACTTAAGTAGAAACACAATTTGAGTAGCATTTCTGCTTTCTTCTTCTTTCTAAGGTATTCTTAAAGCATGAAGGGTTATGTGAGAGCTGTTCTGAATGCCAGTCAACATGGATTCCATTAGTACTTCTAACTGGCTGCTGAAGAATGAGTGAAAACACTGCCCCCGATGGGTGTATACACCTGGAATAGACGCTGGAGACTTTTCACAGACATCGAAGGAATCCAAGTATTAGTCAAGTTTGTGGGGCTGAAAGGGTGTTGGTGTTTGGGTGTTCAGTTGCCAATGGCTGCATAATATACCCATAGTGACTTAACGTTACATTATTAGAGAAAATAAAGCGTGGATCAAATAAAGAATAATATGGATACATCAATTTTGTCTCAGCTCCCTCTGTCGTGTTCAGTAGGTGACTGCCTCGAAGGACACACCCATGGGCACATGTTTCTCCTGTGACTTCCACAAACCTGTCTTATCCGGGAGAAAGAGCATATTAGAACATCTTGTCTTAGCCGGGTATGGCAGCACGCGCCTATAGTTCCAGCTCCTTGGAAGACTGAGGCGGAAGGATCTCCGGAGCCCAGCGGGTCGAGGCTGCGGTGGCCGGGAGCGTGCCATTGCCCTCCAGTCTGGGCGACGACAGAGTGAGACTCCGACTCAAAAAAAAAAAAAAAAAAAAAAAAAGAACATCTTGTCATACTCTCACTTTCCCTGAACTATTTGGATACACAGAAGGGACTATGACTGGAATCAAGTGTCCCCATGACGGCCGGATAAAGGAGCACCTGGGAATGAGCCTGTCGGCCACTCTGCATCTGCTTGCTGTCTTCTCCTGCCACCCGGCCACTGAGCGCCAACCCCAGGCTCTCTCCAGGGCTGGGGACGTCACACAGTCTGTGTTCGTCTGCTCCCATCCCATGTTGCCCTGTGATCCCCAGGGCTGGAGGCAGGGCCTGGCGGGAGCTGCCTGGGTCATGGGGGGATCCCCCGTGAGTGGCGCGGTGGCATGCTCGAATGGACGGGTCCTCCCACTGCGAGCTCCCAAGAAAGCTGGTCATTGAGGAGAACCCAGCTCCCGCTTCTCCCCCCCTTGCTGCCTTCTGCTGTGTGACCCACCAGCTTTCCCTCCGCCTTTCATCGCCAGGGCAGGGCCTCGCCAGAGGCAGAGCGGATGCCGGAACCTCACAGGAGCAAGAGCCAAAATAAACCTTTTTTCTTCATAAATGACCCAGCCCCAGGCCGAGTTTTTTCATTTCTCAAGTTTTTATGTTACTATTTGAATGCGGGCCCCCAGTGAGGATTGATCACATAAGCAGGCTGCACGCGGGTCTGGGCTTCTGACGGGCCCTTGTTCCTCCAGTAGTGGGCCTGGTCCTCAACGTGTTGTCCTGGGCACCCCTCCCCC
>NW_006984962.1:226436-304338 GCF_000164805.1 Carlito syrichta
TCCCCCCCCCCCCCCCGGCAGTGCCCGGTGCCTGCTGATCCCTCCCTTGTGCCAATGTGACCAGAGTTCGGGGCCAACTCATGAGTGAGAACACACGGTATGCAGTTCTCGTTTTCTGTGACAGCTCACTTAGTATGAATGGTCTCCATCTCCACCCAATTTGCTGAGAAGTCCGTGATTTTGTCTTTCAAATAGCATAATACTCCATTGTTTACACGCTGGAGTATGGCCCAGGTACTTCTTTTTATTTTTTATTTTTTTGAGTTGGAGTCTCACTCTGTCACCCAGACCGGAGTGCAGTGGCCCTCCTGGCCACCGCAGCCTCGACCTGCTGGGCTCCGGCGATCCTTCCGCCTCAGCCTTCCGAGTAGCCAGAACTGCAGGCGCGCACCACCACGCCTGGCTAATTTCTGGTTTATTGTAGAGCTGAGGTCTCGCTGCCCAGGTGGGTCTCAAACCCGCGGGCTCAGACAATCCACTCACCTCAGCCTCCCAAAGGCGTGGGATTACAGGCTGAGCCACCGAGCCCGGCTGACCCAGGTATTTCTTGATCGCGACACAAATTGGATGAATACGGGATGCCACAGGGAGCAAGGCCAAGTCTCCGCTCACGCCGGCCTTCCAGTCTCACGAGAATTTCTCAGGAAACACACGCAGGACAAGCAGGTGAGTGTGTGACGCCTCTTAGTGAGACCAAAGGCTGTGAGAAACATAACATGGACGCAGGAAGAAACGCAGTCCTGTCGGGGAACTTGCAGGGGAGGGGGTGGCAGCCAGGGCGGGCTGGGCAGTTTTACAGTCGCCATAAGGTTAGGTCTGGGCAGGGACCCGATAAAGGGAGAGGGGACGTGCCCTGGTCTGGGAGGAGAGCATCCTGAGGAGGAGAAAAGCAGGGGCAGGGGTCTCAGGCCAGAAGGCGCTTGGTTGGGGAAAGAAAGGCCAAGTGCCTTTCAGCTCAACATGCTGCTGTCATGTTCCATTTGCTTTCTCTGTTATTATTTTACTTCATTTAAATAGCTTTGGGGGTGCAGATAGTTTGTGGTCCTGGCTTTAAGTGCGCCCCCATCCCACTTGTGCACACTCTTACCCACCGGTGTTTTCCCCCCTTTCCCCTCCCCCTCGAGTCCAGTGTCCATGATACCAGTCTCTATGTCATTTTTCATTTTCCTAGAACGGATCTGTCCTTTAGAGAAAACTCTCTTGGGGGACAGAGCAGGAATTATATAAGTAATGGGGTAAATTTATTTTTATGTGTGTGGATGTGACAGATGGAGTCCACAAGACCATTTTTTTTAACCTGTGTGAGCATGAGAGTGTGTTTCTTCCCAAGTCGTGCAATCTGTTCGCGGTGGTCCGTCAAAGGCTCCATAGGTTCAGGATCAACGTTCAGTCATTCATGATATAAAATGTGTCTCTCTGTGGTTCTCACTCACGTGATTTACGCTCAGGGCAGCTCTCTGCAAAATGAAACACATTCTCTAATCCATGTAAGAACTGAACAATGGAGCTCTGGGCACCTCCAACCGTTTGAGTCTTGACTTTCAGCCAGCAGAGCCCACAGAATGTCTTGGGGTCACGGGATGGGAACTTACCCTCGCTCTCAGCCAAGCCTGGAGCCGGGGGCTTCCCTCACCACTGTGGCCGGTACCTGCGAAGTGGCCTGAAGATTCGACCACCCCCAATTCCTGAAACACAGTTCCTCACTTCCCTGCCGTCCCTGCCATCCCCTATCGCATGAAAAGAGGTAACAACGTTCTTTTCCTGTTAGTCTAGCTGCTTAAAAACAACACATTCCAGCAAGGAGGGAGGGAGCTTACAAGCAACAGGACGTGTGAGACTTGCCAGGGCCCCAGCATTTCCTGGCTCACAATGGCAGGAAAGGCTTTGCTCCACCGTCCATGGGACCTGGATGCTTTGATAGGCCACTGTTTCAAAAGCTGAACCACACTTGCAGCTGAAATACCGTGTGGGCTACACAAAGCTTGTAGGGGGGGAAGCACAGCACCAGACGGGGCAGACAATAGTCTTGTCTGATGTTTTGTTCCTTTACGGGCAATAAAATAAAAAGTCAAGAAAATGGCCACAGACAACTTTGCTTTTAATAGAGCCTCTGTTGTTTGAGAAAAGAATTGTCTACCTGTCACGAACAATGTAGATTTCCTTTTCAATAACTGCCCATTTAAAAAATGTACCGAGTTAAAGTAGACATTGACCAGAAACAATGGAATGGCTATGCCGTCGTGATCATTTTGAGTAAGGACACTCCTTATGAAGTACACCGAATCCATCACCTCCAGTGGAATTAGAAAAAAACGACTGGTTAGAAATACACTCACCCCATAGACAGGCTAGAGCCACGACTTCCAAATAATCCCTGTTATTTAAAGGATATCTTGGCTGAGAGTGTTTTGCTCTTGAATCTGGTTTCTATGGGACATATATAAATATGCTGTGTATTTTTACTAATATGCTTAAAACTTAATATATATTTTATGTATATGACAAATATACATTTAAATATATAGTTATAATATTTACATATTATGTGGTATTTAAACATATTACATATGGTGCTTATTTAAATATACATACACATATATTCTCCATTGCTTATGAAATCCATTGGTTGTGATGATCTGTCTAAAGTAAACAGTAGATAGTAAACAACTACTCACGCCTCCACATCTCTTCATTGCTGTTGAGTAGAGTAAGAATTCTGGGAGTGAAAATGCTTCATATATAAGCATGCATCACTAATTCTAGTATGAAGTGACACGATCCTGTCTTCACACAAGACAAATCGCCGTGTATGAGCTGGTGACCAAGAACGTCTATTTATCCTCTCTGTTTTGAAATCGGATCTGGTATGAGAATAAATCTCCTTTTGCTCAAATCTCTCAGACCCTCCGGAATTCTGAGCATCCCACCTAAGCAGACTTCACACACAACGTCTACGACAGGGCTAAGTTAATTTATGGAAAAGCACTCTGTAGTCCCACCCTGATACTTCTCTGAGATATCTTGGAGTCCTTGGAGGGTGGAGAAGCTGGGTAGAATCGTGAGGGGAATTCAAAGAACAGTATTTCTAGGGAGACACACACGGTTTGCCATACAAGGGAGAAGGGAAAATATTTTACAATCAAGTGGAAGAAGTTAAAATTAAAAAGATAATCAAGCAAAGTTTTTCACAAAAAATCAATGACAATATTTATGCAACAGAATTAGGTTCAGACTTAATATTTACTTGTGTTTTAATACTGACTCCTGATGGAACTTGAAAACAGCTGGCTTTGTTGATCTAATGGTCCGTGGAAGCCTGCATAGGCAAAGTCAGGATGGGGAAAGTTCCATTCTCATCAGATTTATGCTTGAGAAAACGCAGTGTGCTCTTCTGGTAATTTATGATAGACATGTCTTTGTTTGGCCTAGATCTATTATTGAGATGGCAGAAGCGGCCGGGGTAGAACAGTGCAGCAATTACACAGCTTAAAACTTTTCAGTGACAGGGAAGCATCTGACTGCATTTTCCATGGCCGCCATCTGTGTTGTGTGGATCATCTTAGGAGTCATAAGCGGGCAGGGTTTCGTTTGTTTCTTTATTTCTAGAGATTTCAGACCAGGATAGGTTTTCCCCGTTTCTAAACAACCTCGAAAGAAAGAACGAGAGAGAGAGAGAGAGAGAGAGAGAGAGAGAGAGAGAGAGAGAAAGGAAGGAAGGAAGGAAGGAAGGAAGGAAGGAAGGAAGGAAGAAAGAAAGAAAGAAAGAAAGAAAGAAAGAAAGAAAGAAAGAAAGAAGGAAGAAAGAAAGAAAGAAAGAAAGAAAGAAAGAGAGAAAGAAAGAAAGAAAAAGTTATCTTTCTTGGATTACAGGGACATGCCTTCTCCCCCCCCAAACTTTTTTTGTAGTCTTGTCTCAGCACTGACATCAAAATAAAGAAGGCATTATCTTTTGAACTAACCTAGAGGGAACAAAAAAACCAAGTTGTGATGATAGCCTATTCCATCTTCTTCTGGAAACACCGGTTTACGTTTCCACGCCCAAAGAAGACTCTGGGTGGAGGACAGTTATCTGTGGTTCCCCAGAAAGAATCCAAAATGTTCTGAATGGCATCGCCTCCTGGTGGCCGCACGGGGTAACCGCAGCTTCCAGTGCGGGAAGCTCCGTTCTGGAGGCGATTTCTCTCCACTCAGGCCAGCTCAGTTCCACCCACTTCTGGGCACTTCTTTGGCACAGGTGAGCACTGTCAGACGCAGATGGAAAAGGACAAGAAACTCCCCTCTTTCTTCCCAGTGAGCCGATGTCAGGAGCCAGAGGTTTTAATGGCCAGTGTGGCACTTTTACTTTGGCCTGTTCTGTTCTTTTCAATTAAATAGCAATAAGATAGGAGTGATTCTAAATGCCAGTCATTCCAGAAGCCCTCCTGTTGAAAGGGGGCAACGCAGCTGGAACTAAACCAGCACTTGACAGGCAGCATGACTAGGGGGAGGAGCATCGAATTCTCAAGGCAAAGTTTGGAGGGTGGCACCAGAAATTTCTTCTAGGAAGGCACAAGGTTGGACCAGAAACACTTGTGGTTTTTTTTTTAACTGGGATTAGTCCTGACTCTAATACCCACTATGTGATCTCAAACTAGTTACCCAAAGCGCCTCAGTCAGCCTCTGGAGACAGACCAAGGACTTTCCAGGGGCTCTTCCTTGAGCGGCTTTCTACAAGTATCTTTTCTAAACTTCCACAGACTAAAGCCCAACGAGTATGTGGCCAAAGAGTGACAGGCTTCGAATAGTCCATTGAAGGTCTGAATTATTTAATAGGCTCGCAATTCAATTCTTTGGTGACTTTCCATTACAGAAATCTCTTGCAAATTTTAAGTGTTTTAAAATAAAAATAAATTAATTACTGTGCAATATAGATTAATATATGGAATAAAAAACTCAGAGTGGCATACACTTGAGGTCAGGTGATATCAGTGGCAGACTCTGGAGGAAAAATGTTCAAAAACAGCCCCCAAAGGGTCTTGTTCAAGCTCTCTTGGTGCTTGTTAAGTAAGTCTGTCCTCCAAGGCTATAACCCCTGCACTCTCTTTTAATTATTTGGTGTTAACTTAGTTTCTGTTGCTTGCCATCTAAAAACATGAACTAATACATCTAAAATAGAAAAAATAAATATGTTGAACACGCAATACAACCATGAAAAACAATATTATAGATACGCACCAAGATAGTGGCGATGTGTTTGGTCTTAGAATTTATACCACAATACAACTTGGGAACCATGTTACGTAAGTACTTTCTTTTCTTTTTTTTTTTTTGAGTTGGAGTCTCACTGCGTTGCCCAAGCTGGAGTGCAGTGGCATGCTCACGGCCACCCCAACGTCGACCTGCCGAACTCCGGCGATCCTTCCACCTCAGCCTTCCAAGTAGCTGGAACTACAGGCACGCGCTACCATGCCTGGCTAACTCTTTTGATTTTTTATTGTAGAGATGAGGTCTCATCATGTTGCCCAGGCTCAAACCCACGGGCTCAGGGAATCCTCTCACCTCGGCCTGCCCAAGTACGGGGATGACAGGTTTGAGCCCCAGCGCCCATCCATGTAAGTACTTTCTTAAATTTCTTTCTTTATTATCAGCAGAGCCTTGAGTTTCTTGGTTAAACCATTTTGCATGGACAGATAGAATTGAAAAAGTCAAAATAAAAGAAGAAAGAAAGAAGAGAGGGTGGGAGGTACGCAGACACACAGCTGGAAAAGCGAGAATTGGAACAGTTTTTTAAGGTAATTGTAGCTATTGTTTTTAGGTGGGACACACTCAACAAGGGCCATGTCTTGAAAGTAGCTTGTAACATGGCCCCTGAGCCCATGCTATTTTTGAGTGCTCTTACCTTGAAATCTCCTTATTCTTGCTGGCACTACGAGTGACTCTTTAGCCCAAGCCCGACAAACTAAGGCCATGCATGGGCTACGTGGAAAGATTCACTCACGGAGTGGAAGATCATCTCAAATCTCAACACAGTCCAGTGCATAGCAGCTCAAAGTCGTGTTCATAAATATTACTGCCAAACGCATCCTGAAGTCTTGAAAGACTTGGGAAACTGTCAAGGTGATGGTGGCAAATAGGAATCTTCCTTTTTTTTAAACAAAGTATTTATTTATTTTTTATTATCTATTATAGAGATGTGGGGCACAATTCAGGGTTAGGTCTACAAACATTGATCATGCAGCTACCCTTGTTGATGAGGTGTGCCCCTCCCTCCCCTGGCAGTTTCCCTCAACTGCCAGTCTCACCCCCCTTCCCCTGACAGTTTTCCACTACTGCCAATCGCTTTCTTATGTCATTATAATTGTTCAAGGTCAGCTTATGAGTGAGAACATATGGAACTCAGTTTTTTGTTTCTGTGATAAATCACTGAGTGTGATCGACTCCAAATCCATTCAAGTTGCTGCAAAGTCCATACGTTGGTCTTTCTTTATGGCTGCATAATATTCCATTGTGTATATGAACATTTTTTTAATCCAGTCCAGCTTTGATGGGCGACATGGTTGGTTCCATGTTTTTGCTATTGTGAATAGAGCTGCAACAAACATACGTGTGCGGGTATCTTTTTCGTGGAATAATTTGAGTTCCTCTGGGTATATTCCCAATAGGGGAATTGCTGGGTCATATGGAATTTCTAATTCTTTCAAAAATCGCCACACTGTCTTCCAAAGAGGTTGTACTAGTCTGCATTCCCACCAGCAGTGTAGAAGCGTTCCTTTTTCTCCACATCTTCACCAGCATCTGTTGTTTGTCTTATTAATGATGGCCATTCTTACAGGGGTTAGGTGGTATCTCAATGTGGTTTTGATTTGCATTTCTCCGATGATGAGTGAGGCTGAGCACTTTTTCATGTGTCTGTTGGCTGCCTGTATACTGTTGGAAAGTGTCTATTCATGTCTTTTGTCCACTTTTAAAAGGGGCTGTTTGTTTTTTTCCATTCGGTGTATTTGAGTTCCTTATAGATCCTAGATGTTAGCCCTTTGTCGGATATACATTTGGCAAATATTTTTTCCCATTCTGTGGGCTGTCTCTCTGCTGTCTTGATGGTTTCTTTTGCTTTGCAAAAGCCCGTCAATTTTTTTTTTTTTTTTGAGTTGGAGTCTCACTCTGTCGCCCAGACTGGAGTGCAGTGGCCGCTTCTGGTCACCGCAGCCTCAACCTGCTGGGCTCCGGCGATCCTTCTGCCTCAGCCTTCCAAGTAGCTGGAATTACAGGCATGCACTACCACGCCCGGCTAATTTTTTGATTTATTGTAGAGATGAGGTCTCGCTGCCCAGGCGGGTCTCGAACCCGCGGGCTCAGACAATCCACTCACCTCAGCCTCCCAAAGGCG
The DNA here is from genome assembly GCF_000164805.1 of Carlito syrichta. Classification (NCBI taxonomy): domain Eukaryota; kingdom Metazoa; phylum Chordata; class Mammalia; order Primates; family Tarsiidae; genus Carlito; species Carlito syrichta. Next base: position 233,803 of record NW_006984962.1, read on the forward strand.
CGGGATGACAGGCTGAGCCATCGAGCCCGGCTGAAGCCTGTTAATTTGATGAGGTCCCACTTGTCTATCTTATTTCTGAAGGCATGGGCATTTAGGGTTCTGAATAGGAATTGGTTCCCAGTTCCAATTTCCATAAAGATGTCTCCTGCACTTTCTAAGATTCTTACAGTTTGAGGTTTAACGTTTAGGTCTTTCAAACATTTAGAGTTAATTTTTGTGTATGGTGATAGGTAGGGGTCCTGTTTGAATCTTCTGCATGTGGTCAACCAGTTTTTCTAGCACCATTTACTGAATAGGTTCTCCTCTCCTCAGTGGTTGTTGTTGGAGGCTTTGTAAGATGAGTTGTTGAGGAATTGAGGCTTTGCTTCTGGAATCTGTATCCTGTTCCATTGGTTTATGAGCCTGTTCTTGTACCAATATCAGACTGTTTTGATTACTGTAGGCCTATAGTAAAGTTTGAAGTTTGGAAGTGTGATACCTCCTGCTTTGTTTCTTTTTTTACTAAGGATTGTTTTGGCTATTCGTGGTCATTTATGTTTCCATATGAATTTCTGTATTGTCATTTAGGTCTGAGAAGAATGCTGTTGGCAACTTAATGGGTACTGCGCTGAATCTGTAGATTGCCTTGAGTAGGATGGACATCTCAACAATGTTGATTCTTCCTATCCATGAGCATGGAATATTTTTCCATTTGTTTGTGTCTTCTTGGATTTCTTTGAGCAGTGTTTTGTAATTCTCATTGTAAAGTCTTTCACTTCTCTGGTTAGGAAGATGCTGAGGTATTTCATTTTTCTGGTGGTCATTGTGAATGGAATTGTGCTTTTTATTTGGGTCTCTGCCTGCTTGTTGTTGTACAGGTATGCAGCTGTCTTTTGCACATTTATTTTGTACCCTGAGACTTTGCCAAAGTCCTTTATCAGTGCAAGCACGTTTTTGACAGATTCTCTTGGATTTTCAAGGTATAGGATCATATCATCAGCAAAGAGGGATAACTTGACTTCCTCTTTTCCTATTTGGATACCCCTAATTTCCTTCTTTTGCCTAATTACCTGAGCGAGGACTTCCAACACAATATTGAACAAGAGGGGTGAGAGTGGGCAGCTTTGTCTTGTTCTAGTTTTCAGGGGAAATGTTTTTAGTTTCTGTCCATTTAGCAATATGTTAGCTGTGGTTTTGTCATAGATGGCACTTACTATTTTGAGGTATATTCCTTCTATACCTAGGTGTTTGAGGGTTTTTATTAAGAAGCGATGCTGGATTTTATCAAAAGCTTTTTCTGCATCTAATGAGATAATCATGTGGTTCTTGCTTTTACATCTGTTGATGTATGTAATGACATTTATTGTCTTGCGAATGTGCGAATGTTGAACCCTGCATCTTGGGGATGAAACCTACTTGGTCATGGTGGATGATTTTTGAGATGTGTTTTTGGATCCAATTTGCTAGAATCTTGTTGAGAATTTTTGCATCTATGTTCATAAGGGGTACTGGCCTGTAGTTCTTTCTTTGTTGTATCTTTAACCCGGTTTGGGTATCAGTGTGATATTAGCTTCATAAAATGATTTGAGGAGAATTGCATCTTTCTCAATTAACAGGAATACTTTCAGTAGGATTGGTATCAGCTCCTCCTTGTACATTTTGTAAAATTCTGCTGGAAAGCCATCCAGTCCAGGGCTTTTTTTAGTAGGTAGTTTTCGTATGACAGAGTCAATTTTCTGGGTTATTGGTCTATTTAGTGTCTCAGTGTCTTCTTGTTTTAACATGGGGAGGTTGTGTGATATCAGAAAGTCCTCCATTTCATCTAGGTTATCAAGTTTGTTTCCATACAGGTGTACATAGTAATCTCTGATAATCCTTTGTATTTCTTCAGGGTCAGTTGTGATTTGATCTTTTGTATTTCTGATTTTGTTTATTTGGGCTTTTTCTCTCTTTTTCTTGGTTATTCTGGCTAGGGGCCCATCAATCTTGTTAATTCTTTCAAAGAATCAGCTTTTTGTTTTGTTGATGTTTTCTATGGTATTTGTGTCTTCTATGTCCCATATTTGGGCTTTTATTTTTGTGATTTGGATTCTTCTGCTAAAGTTGGGGTTTTGATGGTCTTCTCTTTCCAGCTCCCTTAGGTTATTTGTTAGGCTTTCCACTTGTGATCTTTCCATTTATTGATGTGTGCTCATAGAGATATAAATTCACCTCTTAGAACTGATTTCAAGGCGTCCCAGAGGTTTTGGTAAGATGTTTCTTCATTTTAATTTGTTTCCAGGAATCTATCAATTTCTTCTCTGGTTTCAGGGTTGACCCGTTCATTGTTCAGCATCATGCTGTTTAGTGTCAATGTCTTTGTGGGCTTTGGGAAAATGTTGTTGGTTTTGATATTTATTTTTATTCCACTGTGGTCTGAGAATGTGCATGGCAAGATTTCAACCTTATGGAACTTGTTTATGCTTGATTTATAGCCAAGGATGTGATCTTTCTTGGAGTATGTTCCATGTGGTGATGAGTAGAATGTATATTCTGTGGTTGTTGAGTGGAATAATCTGTAGGTATCTACTAAGTCCATTTGGTCAAGTGTCAAGTTTAGGTTCTGGATCTCCTTGTTGATTTTTTGCCTTGATGATCTATCTAGGGCTGTCAGTGGAGTATTCAAGTCCCCTGCTATAATAGTGCTAGAGTCAATATTTTTTTTTAGTTTATTTAGTAGTTGCTTTATAAATGCTGGTGCTCCTGTGTTGGGTGCATATATGTTTAAGATGGATATTTCTTGTTGATGGTTTGAACCTTTTATCATTATTTAGTGTCCTTTTGCATCTTTTTAAATTTTTGATAGCTTAAAAGTTGTTTTTTTCTGATATTAAGATTGCAACTCCAGCCTTCTTTTGTGATCCATTTGCCTGGAGACTCGTTTTCCCTCCTTTAACTTTCAGTCTGTTTGTATCCCTTGTAAGTGAGATAAGTCTCCTGGATGCAGCAAATAATGGGGTCATGACTTCTTATCCAGTCTGCCATTCTGTGTCTTTTCAGTGATGCATTTAGTCCATTCACATTCAGGCTGATTATTGGAATGTGACTGTTTATCCCTGTCATGCAGTTCTTATAAAGTTTTTTCTTTGCTTGATTTCTTTTGATTTTGGTGTTAATGTATGCGTGTGTTTTCAAGTTTCTTGTTGTGCTGTATTCTCTGTTGATTCTGTTCTCTGCTGTTCTCTTGGGAAATGTGTGGTGATTCTTTTTTTTTTTCTTTCTTCTGTGCTTAATACCTTTTTAAGAGTCTCCTTCAGAACTGGTCTGGAAGCTGCATAATCTCTTAGGGATTGGATGTTTGAGAAGAATTTTAATTCTCCATCACTGATGAAGCTGAGCTTGGCTGGATAGGAAATTCTTAGTTGAAATTGCTTTTCTTTGAGGACTTTGAATATAGAGCTCCAGTCCCTTCTTGCTTGTAGTGTTTCTACCTATAGGTCTGCTGCTATTCTGATTGGTTTTCCCTGGTAGGTAGTCTGACCTTTCTCTCTTGCTGCCTTTAGAATTTTTTCTCTTGTGCCTACTTTGTGTAGGTGAATTACTGTGTGTCTAGGGGTTGGTCTTCGCATTTGATGTCTTGTAGGGGTTCTCTGTATCTCTTGTGCTTGGCTGGTCACATCTCTGGTGAGATGGGGAAAGTTTTCTTGGATTACCTCCTGGATACTTGTTCCAAGTTGTTCTCATGTTCCCTTTCTTCTTCTGGGATACCAATCAGGCATAGGTTCAGCCTCTTGATATAATCACACATCTCTTGTAGGCTTTGTTCTTTCTTTCTGAGTCTTCTTTCTACGATTTTTATAGATCAGGATAATTCTATGTTCTGGTCTTCAAGTTCTGAGATTCTTTCTTCAGCTAGATTAATTCTGCTTTCCATGCTTGCCATCTTGTTATTTATTTCCTGGATGAAATTTTTCATTGCCAGAATTTCGGTTACAAATTCTTTCAGTATTACATCTTGTCTTTCTTGAGTCTTGTTCACTCTTTCTAACCATTCCCTGATCCCTGCTGTATTCTGGGGCTAGTTGTTGGTGACTTCCATCATTTGGGCACCAAGGTCTGATATCTCAGGAGTTTTGTCTTTAGTAGACTTGGAATTGCCTGAGGTCCTCCTTTGACTTTTCCTCATTTGTGACAGATCTCTTGTTTTTTTCTTTAGTTCTGCTATTCAGTGTCAGTGGGAGAGGCTTTCCCTTCTGATGTTTGCTCAGTCCACTATTCTTCCCTGATCCAGGCTCTGGATTTGTTCTATTATGAAATAGGATGGTGAATGGGAAGCTTTGTTGTCTATCATAGTTTTTGAAATTTGAATAAAGCGGGGGATGGGGTGCTAGGAATCAGAAACTTTTTGCAAATTAAAATGTTCACTTCTTGTGGTATGTGTTCCCTGAGATCCACTCCCCACCACCACTCTATATGATGATGCAAAGCAGAAACCAACCCACACTACAAAACAATCTGCAATAACAGCAAAGCGAGACAAAACAAACCACAACAACAGAAAAACCCCAAGAAAACTAAACACACACACATGCCTAGTACAAAGTGAATAGAGAAGAAAGAAAAAAAGACTGAAGGGGGGTGAATAAGAAAAAAGAGAAGGAAAAAAAGGGGGGGATTCAGGTGGAACCCTCACACATATATTGACACATCCCTTAAATTATAAAAAATGAATATTAAAAAAACCTCAAGAACAAAAGAGCAGAAACCAACAACAAAATCAAACAATGAACACCCAATCATTCACATACACACATAAACAGAGAGTGAGAAATAAACACAGAAAGAAACGGAGAAAGAAAAGAAAAAAAAATTTAGGAGAGGATGCAGGTCAAAGGCTCACACACACATTCATGCACAAAGGAAAAATATTTTAAAAACAGATGAACTAACAAGCAGTCAGAAAATTTTTAAAATTAAAAATAATTGAAAAATTTCAAAAAACAAAGCAGAACAAAAGAAAAGACAGAAAACAAAGACCAAAAACGCCTGTCCTCTTGTGGCAGGCTCTGTAACTGTTCCTCTAATCAGGTCTCTCCTGCAGAGCCAACCTCTTTCACTCTCACCTCAGGGAATCAAGCAGGGAAGGAGGAGGAGCAGTGGAGATCTCCCTCCCACTCTCATATGGTCAGGGAGATCTCTGTTGGGGATGTACAGGATAGTCTCTTCCCCGGGTGTGGACTCTCACGAGGTTGCCCCAGCCAGGCCTATCCTGGAAGGGGGTTCTCCTATTGCAACTCATGTCCAGCCTCCGTCTGGGTTTGTCTCTCTCAGTCATGGCCCAGCTGTGTGGCTCTGACGTTCAGAGGGTTGCTGGGGAGGAGGGGGTTTGGGTCATCCCTGGACTCACCGCTAATCTCTTTGGAGTTCTTCCCTGTCCTTCTCTGGCCACACCCTTGGTCCCACGGCTGGATCAGGGTAGGGGGTGGGGCACCTGGAACTCAGCACCTGTCAGGCCCCTCTGACGTTTGTGCTCTCAGGATATTTCCTCTGGACCACGATGCAGCCCTGAGGCCCTGATCCGCCATTCACAGAGATCGGGTCTCTGGGCTCCACCCGCAGCCCCTTGCAGGGCCTTGTCAGGTCTCTCTCCCAGTTCAGTGGTAAGGGAGCGCCTGGGGCAATAGTCTGCGGTGTCACTTAGGCAACACGTTGGAGGCCGATGGGGGGACCTGGGCAGAGCAACGCCAATCCCTGCCTGGAAAATGGCTGGGGTGGGCAGCTCCTCATCAGGCACGTATTCCTCTCTCCAGATTCCCCCAGTGATCTCTCTCCAATAATCAAATCCTGTGCTCCAGCGGGTCCAGTATGCCAGGTGATGGTATGCCTGGGTCCCAGGTGCTGGGAATCAGTTGGATTCAGCAGGCTTTTCTCAGGCGCGTTCCCGCAGGCGGCAGACCTTTCTTCGTGATCTTGGGACCTGAGTTCTAATTTCAGGGTGGGGGGTGAGGGGGCACTTGCAGCCACCCTCAGAGGGGGCCTGGGTACATGCAGCGAGCACCCCCTCACGGGCTTCCACGCTCCCACCAGCGCCTGCCTGCTCACATGGAGAGTCTTAATGGCCACTTGCCTCCACGGAGATGTTTGCAGCCTGACCTGCCGGCCGCCCTCTTAAGCTCCCTGGAATCTTCCAAACTCTGATTTTCACTTAAAATCTTGACTTCTGTCATTGGAAACACATTTTATGAGTTTTGTGGTTGTTAAATTACAGACATCCTCCATTCATTTTTGAGAACGTATCTGACAAATATTCAAGCCTGATAACCATGGTTTTTCTGCCGTGTCTTCAAGTAAGAATGGCGTTTTGTTTATTTAAAAAATGGTTGGTTCAGCTCACAATCCCACGGTGCCACGGCTCGCCTCACTTCTGGGAGGTGCAGAAGTGCTTATGTGAGCTCCCGTTTCATCACAAAGAGTGTTAAATAGATGTGTACTCAATGAAAATGCAACACCATGATTGATGCTCACTGCTTCTTAATACATAGTTTTAAAAAATCCATCGCAGAATCACAGGATGAAGAGTGTGGCGTATCTGCGTTCCACAGCCTTGATTTCCCTGCCCTTGTTTGGACGCCATCCGTGCAATTGTCAACACAGTGAGACAGGAAAATCATGGCTTGGGCTTGCTGTGAAAATACTTTCGATCTCGTCCAATCCAAGAGGGTCTTTTGAGGAAGAAGTCCAGACATCCATGACCTAGACTTTGAGACACACTGGCAAAGAGGAAGGGCATACCTTGGAACAGGAGAACCACAGGGTGCCGCGTGAAGTAGATAAACAGGACAACAAGTAAGGTGACCTGCTGGCATTTCTATTGGGAAAGAGTAACACGTATTGTGGGTAAAAGTTATACTGAAAAAAAAATCCATCTAAATGATTCATATGTGTTAAAGCACAAAGTGGGGGGCGGAAAGCTTTTTTTTTTTTTTTCCTTTTTAACCAGAAAAAGAGAAAGTGGTAGATGGCATAATTTGCAATTGTCAGCATGCTCGTCTTCTCCATGGGAAGATTGTACACGCCTACTCTGTTGAAATCAGCCTTAACCACATTATTTGCTTTAGTTAATGAAATGTGGGCAGAAGTCCTGGGGTCTCCTGAAAAGAAGCTTGGAAAGGCGTTTCAGACTTCCCCCTTTCTGATTTTCTCTTGCTGCCAGACTAGCGATTCCCCAAAGTGTGGCTCTGTTACTGGGAGGAGGGGCGCTGCTTCCACTTGAGACGGTCAATGACAGGCTCTTGGGTTCATGTTTGGAATCAATTCTTAGACACACACCGAGGAGAGGAGTGGAACAAGCCAGTAGCTTCCGAGGAGAGAAGAGAGCACTCCCCAGAGAGGGGAGTAGCAGAAACAGCCCAGGAGAGCTGCTGCTTCTGCTCCCAGCTACTGTCGAGTGGTAGCCTTTGTTCTGAGGGGTCTTGAGGAGTGGGCTTGGGTGGGCTTTTCCTAGAAACGGGTGGTATTAGGGCTGGTCTCTGCTACTCCTCCCTGTCTAGAGGGGGAGTTTCAGACTTCTTAGGGTCACACCCATGCAGGCACTGTCATGGCGTCAGGTGCATGATGAGTGTGAAAGGCTTCTCTGGGGTGATTTCATGCTAATGGTATTCCAGTGAAGGGAAAAGCAGGTTATGGTCGTCTTAAGTCAACCTTGGCTATTGATGTGCGTGCTCCAGGGTGTCTCTAATCTAGCTGGTGGTGAGCGCTTGAGCACAGGTGTCCTAGATAGAAAGGACAGCAGTACTGCAGGTGTGTCTGATAAGACTCCAACAGGTAGCTTTGAATTGTCCTACAGCTGGCTGCTGATTTTTGCAATGGCTGCTGCAGGCCTCTATGAGTTTGGACTTCCCTACAGCCCTGAAATTTTCCTAGCCTGACCTGGCTGTTCCATCAGATCCAAGTGGAGCCCAGCGAGCATGTAACGTGAGGATCAACCGACATTCACTGTTGAATAGGTGTTGATATTTCTGAGATCACTTCTTACTATGTCATCACCTAGCTTGGGCAGACATGTTTGAGCCTCCCTGAGACAGGGGAACAGAGTTGTAAGGAAAGACGGCGAAGCCTGAGACACGAGGGTCAGATGAAGAGAACTCCAAGGGAGAGGACACAGGGGGTTCCTGAGAAAAGGAACAGGACTGGGGAATTGTGACTCAGTAGCTGAACTTGAATTAGCCGTGAAAGCAGCAAAGGCAGGATTCATGCTGCGGAAAAGGAAGAAGTCGGAAGAGTAAGTGCCAATGATTATCGTTCCCATTCATGAATTGCTTACTCTGTATGCCATGTCTGGGCTAACTCTTAAGGGGCCTAGGCTACCAAATGCTCACATGATTTCAGGCTATCAGTGCTGTTGTTCAACTCATGAGAAGGTTCATAAGGATGAGAGCCTCCCTAAGTGTGGCGTTTGTCTTTTTTTTCTTTCTTTTGTTTTTGTTTTTTGGTCACACAGCATCAGTTTCCCCTTTATAACAATTTCAGTTGTTTCCTTTGGAAGAGTCTCCCCCTGTCTCTCGTCATTCGATTGGGGTAGGGTTCACCAGACCCACAGTGCTGGGATCATTGTGGGCACATTTAAATTAAACTAGTTTGCAGTGATGAGGTTGAGGCAGATGCAGCATTTGAGAAACCAGAGCCAGGAAGCGTAATGAGGAACTCAAGTCCTAGGCATTCTCATTAAGTCTGGAACAAAGCCACACCTGAAGCCAGGTTGTTCCTGCATGCTTTGAGTTTGTGCAACTCTACATTCCTTGTTTGTGTTTACTGTAATTTAGTTTGCGTTTTCTTTCCTTTCCGTCCGGATCATTCCTTTGATAAGTCATTTGTCTGTTTTTTGTTTTCTTTTTCTTTTTCTTAAATTTAGGTTCTCATTCTGTCACCCAGGCTGGAGTGCAGTGGCACGATCGGGGCTCACTGCGGCATCGACCTTCTGGGCTCAGGTAATCCTTCAGCCTCAGCCTCCTGAGTAGCTAAGATTACAGGCGTGCACCACCATGGCTGGTTATTTCTTTTAATTTATTTTTTTGTAGCGGCGAGACTGGTCTCGAACTCCTGGCCTCAAACAATCCTCCCACCTCGGCCTCCCAGCACGCCGAGATTCCAGACCTGAGCCACCATACGTGGCCACATTTATCTTTTTCTTTATGTTTGTATCTCACCCATTAGATGGTAAATTCTTTGGCATCAGAGGCCATTTCAACCCGGCTCTTTTTCTCCAAAACCTGGGGCAGGCTAACGTCTCACATTCTCTAGAAGTGATGGAAGAGCCTCACTTTGTCTTGTTTGGAGTATTAGTAATAAAATGGACAGCAATGTGTTTAATTCAACCGTTTAGTCATTCGCTGAAGTGACATTTATTATATTTATGGTTATGATAAATGGAATAATTCCAAAACTTTTCTCAAGTCATCTCTATCTAAACATTTCGAAAGAATTTGAAATGTGGCAGCAAAGTTGTGTGTATGTAAAAACAGATGATTTCAGTGTCTCTTCCATTTCACTGTGAAATATGAGCATGTGAAGAGCGTCAGGCTGTGAGTGGTCAGGCTCCAGTGTCCCATCCTTCTCATTCCCAGCTTCTGTCTGTGCCCCAGAAAGATGGATTATGACGAGTGTAATTGGAGGCAATTTCAGGGAAGGAAATGGAAGGGCATCTGCCTCCTTGGTCCCCGTATGGAAACCAAGTTATTTTTGCTGTCATATCACCTTTTCCCGTATGGGAACTGAGAAAGATGTCAAGATCTTCCTTAGTTACATTTTTTGACATAGGCAGATGCTTTCACTATCAAATAATTCAGCTTTTTTTCCAGTTTTTATTTTCTCCCAATGTTTGGAAGCCTTAGAGTCATGGAAATTTAATGCTGGGAGCAATTTTGGTGATAATCTGATTAAACACCTTTGTGTTGATGGCCTTGGAGTAGAAGGGTTAAATGGTTTACTCAAAGCCACCCAGTGATAAAACCAGGACTTGAACTCAGTTTCCAAAGTCTCAATCCAAAAATCTTCACACTTGACTTTCTACTTACATTAGAGTTCAAATTAGCGTAGGGACAATATTTTCTTTCATATTCTCTTTCATTTCAAATCAGATCTCTTGACTTTTTCAAAAGAGTTAAAAAATAAATATGACTGATTAAAAAATAATCTTTTTGTAACTAACTTGCAGGTTATTTTTCTAGAATAGCTGATGATTTTTTAATATTATTTTGTTCATTACAGTTATTTAATTAAACATTTCCTCTGAAATGATAATAGATATCATACTATACTTCAATTTTGTTTTCAGGTGGCTTAACTCTTAACAGCCCTAACTTTCAGAATTTTCAACATTGTCTTATATTAACACTTCGCAATCATAAGACGAATCTTACATGCTCCTTAATAATCCAGCTTCTATTTGTTTACATTTTACATTTTTATATATTATAATGATCTATACTTACAAAAATTACATTTTTGTGTTTGAAAGAAATCAACGGTCGCTGAAAAATTACGGAGGTGCCACATATTTTAAGAGATGTTATCTATGTATTACTTTTAGTTCACTGTCATCAGAAGTGTCTGGACTCTGATGGAAAGCTCTTTGAACATGTCGTCATTGCAGAAGTCAAACGGTACTTGTATTCATCTTTCATTATTGATATATATTGAGTATTACAATTTTAATACGGTTTTTTCCGTTCTTAAAATGTGTGTACTTTTTCTTTTTTGGCGCCCTCTGTATGTACACTGAATACAATGAAAGCTAGTTGAAGATCTGTGGTAGACAGTCTTTTACCTGAAGCTGTTCTCTTTTCCCTGAAACTCAGGGACCTGGGCATAGCTCTCTCTGAATTCTTGCAGCCTGTTTAAAATTTGCCTGGGTGCTCATGCTGTCAAACTTAGCTTAATTTTGAGCAAGAGTCTTTTGTGTTTGTTCCTGACCCTGTACATGCCAGCTATGTTTGTTCTTAGGATTTCCATAAAACACTCTCACTAGGTGCTTACTGTCTTGAAGGTATGTATATGAGTGTGCACACCCCCATATTTTAGATGATGAGGAAATGGATAATATAGTAAATGAATAATACTCAAAAATAGGAACACCCAAAATAATAGATAACTTCAAGATGTGCTGGTATGTTCCACTTTGGTGAGCCTTTATCGATGAGGTAGGATTTGATGGATGAACAGTATTTCAAGAGTTCTTTTTTGTGCTCTTAAACCTTCTGTCAATAGGCATTGTTTTCATTTCCATCATGCAGCCTGGGGCTTACATTTATACGGTTACAAATCTTCTGTGCGCTATGGTATTCTCCTAATATTGTAGGAAACTAAGAATTTCCCAAATAAATTCAGTTCATTATTTTAACTTCCAGTATAGCTATCTTCCAACTCCTTCGGAGAGACAAATATATTTTTATTTTTATGTAATTTTGTGAACATTAGTTTTATAGTTCTTTTGTTTTAAAATAATGACAGCCCTTTTTTCCTCAAAGATTGTAATCATAATTTCTTATATTTATCTTTATCTACTTATTTTGACTCAGATAAGAAGCAGAGATTCTTTTTTTTTTAGAAGTAGAGATTCTTGAGTCTAACAATAAACATTATTACAGAAAATTTTTTAATAAATAACTATATCATACATCTTGTATTATGCAGCCTTGGCTATCTAAATAACAATATAGTAATCAAATATTAAAATAATAAATCTATTGATGTGATAGCACAGAATCTCCTAACAGTAGTTTATGAGCAAAATACTATAGTCAGTATTTTGACGTGAGTCCCAAAAGATCACTTAAATGTTTTCAACCTTAGTTGCAAATTGATAACTGAATTATTAAAAATTAAAAGCCTGTCCATAAAAAGCTTAATGTTTAATTTCACAAAATGTATTGATAGCTAATTATGACTTTTCTTTGCCTTGTTCTGCTAGAGTGTTTCACTAGTCTCTAACCTTTGCAGTGTCAATCCTTTCTTTTGCTCTGTTGGTATTGATGTCACAGAGAGGTGACGGTTACTTACCTGAGAAGAGCAGGAAAAATCGTGCATGTGTTTTATTTGGTTTCTAGCAGATTTTGGAAAGTAGCTGCCTGACTCTCTTGTTTCTACACACCCTTGAACGTAGGGATTGAGTCCATGGGGAACTCTTGTGAAATATAAGGGAAAAAGAAAGAATCTGAATCCACTCATCCGATGCTGTGCTTCCTGATTTCCAGACCACCACGGGGCACGTGGTCTCTTTCTGCTGCAGGGTTTGTCTGGCCTCATCTTTTCTTAGGACGCTCTGGTGGCATTTGCTGCCGACGTCTGGGGCTGATGCACACCAAACACAACCTTTCTCGTCCCGATCAATGACTCTTCACCGACTCAGGCCTGGCTGGGTGGCAGACTGCTTGCCCTGTCTCCATCTGGATGATGGCCTGGTCACTCCACCCACCACGGCAGATTCTTGCTGCGTGGGAACCTCGAGGAGCTTGGTGGACCCCGTCAGACCCACCTCTCTGAGGCCATTTCACTCCATTTCCACGATGCTCCAGCCGATGGACGCATAGGGCCCTTTGCACCGAGTGTCCTCAAGGAAGTCCTGGGCAAGAGCTCCTCATCCCAGCTCCCCCTTATCCAACTAGCTGGTCCATCCGCTCCTGAGGGCCAAGCCCAGAGAGGAGCAAACAGGCCGCTCTTTGACAAGCTTCCCTGCCTGGCATTTTCCCTGTAATCCCTCAGGACTCAGGGTGTCTGCTCTTTACTCCGGTCAGTCCGGGATTTCTCTCTGTTATCTGGCTCACGAAGCTGGAATCTCAGTTGGTTAAAGAGGGATGTAAACAACATTTAAAAACCAATTTCTTCCTGGTCCTCGTGTCTTGTGGAAAATTGTGTTTGCAACATCACAATACAAGTATCCGTGTTTGCTTTTCCTCTTGCTCTCCTATTCTAGCCCTTTTAATTACTTCGAAGTAGACAGGGACCTGGGGCTGACAAGGGAGAAGGTCATGCCCTCAGGATGCAGATGACACTGGTCCTGGACCACTACGTGGAGATATGCTTTCTCTGACGTGCATAAAACCTTGGATATGTTTCTACTTGAATCTGTTGTATTTATGGTAGGATAGCAACTAAGAACTCAGTGCCAAACAAGGTGACACGATTTAGCTCAAGACATTTTCTCTTTCGATTGATTTCTCTCTGCTAATGTATTCATCCTTGATCCAACAAGAAGCAACACATATTCAGACACTCTGTGAAAACAGTCTTCCGCCATAGTTTTTATAGCAATAAAAAGCAAAATGCGAGTGTTTAAATTGCTTGTGAAAACGAGTAGCATGGTGAATAAAATTATATCCCATTTTAAATTAAAATTGTTGATGCGGGTTCAAGACCCACCTGGGCAGCGAGACCTCATCTCTACAATAAATCAAAAAATCAACTGGGCGTGGTAGCACATGCCTGTAATTCTGGCTACTCGGAAGTGAGGCGGAAGGATCGCCGGAGCCCGGCAGGTCGAGGCTGCGGTGGCCGGGAGCGGCCATTGCACTCCAGTCTGGGCGACAGAGTGAGACTCCAACTCAAAAAAATAAATAAATAAATGAAAAAAATAAAATTGTTGAAATGGTAGTTGAAATATATTTCAGTGCTAATAAAACTAGTCACCAACCTACATTTACTCATGTAAATGGTGGGTGAGTATTGTCTCTTTCGTTCCTTCTCTCCTTTCTTCTCTTTTCTTCTTCCTCCCTTCCTTCCTTCTTTGCTTTCTTTCTTTCTCCCTTTTTAAAATTTTTTAATTCTTTTTAGGCTGTCTCCGGGGATTCCAGCATTTGTCTCAGCATGATTTTATGCAGAAAAAGGTGACCAGGGAATGCGCCACAGACATGGAAGCTGGAATGAAGAATGAGGCATAGAGTCATGCTAAGAGGATTTACACTCTGTTACACATGATCGGGTGATGTTATTTGTTCCTAAACTACTGTCTTTTATTATTACTTACTATTAACTTTTCCCCCAAAGCGCAAATTATTTTAAATTTGCTTACATGTTTCTCTTATGTAGTTAAATCCTCTTGCATTTAAGTTCCTGGATTAATGCACTGCCTTAATAAACAGAAAGATTCACTCGTTACAGACAAAAATGCTGAAGCCTTAGAAAACTCATAAAATCTCTTTTACTTTTAAAACAAAGGAGGTGACTTTCTTAAACATATGAAAAACCCTTCTCCAGAGGGCAGGAGCAAGGTCATAACTATTTTATATTTTCTTCTTCATATTATATACTTCTTTGACGATGTGATTACATTCATTCCACATGTTTAGAATTTTGTTTTCACCAATACATTTAATATAATTCATCTAATCCACACTAATATATTTCATCTTTATAGCTCATGTTTTTAGGAATTGAATTCTCGAGTTCTTACACTTCTGGAAATGAAAAAATTCCATTTAAAAAATAAAAGTTAGGCAAAGACGGCAAAAATTGTTGTAAAAAATCTTGTGATCTTAATTTGTATTATTTAAAGGTTAACGTGGGTGACTTAAAATATGTTTTATGATAACATACATGCTATCTGCATCTTAACTATTGTAAGTACCCGAATATTACATGTTTAATTAATTTAAGTATAAAACATAGTAGTTATGACTTTAGTCTTCTTTGCAACTTATAATGTTATCATTATGTTTTCTTTTTTGAACAAAGAAGTGGAATAAGAAAAAAACTCAATAAATCAGAAATGGTAAAACAAAAATAATGCCAAATTTCAATCAAATATAGAATTTTAAAACTACTGTAAAATTTTAAGAAACTAAAACTATGTATGATTTTTTTTCCTGTCTAAGCACATGGAAATACATGATTGATGGATTACTTTTGTTGTTATTATTTTCAAATTCCTAAAAACATATATTAAGTATTTTCCACAGAAAAGAACCATATGTGCTCTTTAAATATTGGCTAAGAAAATTCTCTTGGATAAAATAAATATTAACACTTGGCACCATATCTAAGTTGTGACCATATTTTTCTCAAACAATCTCAGTATTTTCCAGTCAGAAAAGGAAAATTATAACTTCTAATTTAATTTCTGTGAAAGTTAAGCACACATCCACAAATGAATCGCAACTGATCATCTGGTCTCCTGAACTCAGTGCCTCGTTGGCGGCATTGCTTTGAAGGAGTGATTCCCGATTTGATCTGTGGCAATTAGGCTCTTCCTAGAGCAGTGTGGAAGGCCACCCTGGTCTTGTTTTCACTAAAGGAATTCTGTGTCTCACCCTCACCCCAGAGGTCAGTCGACTTCCAGTCTCGGCACAAATGCTTTGAGTTCTGGAATGTTCTGTGCTGTAGAGTTCTACAGCTAGACATCTTCAGGTTTTATACTAATTGGCACCTTCAGTTACATGGAAATGCCATCTACGTAGGCTCTATACCCCTCTCATGCATGCACAGACCCTGAATTAGGGAGCCCACTTGCAAGTAGATACTTGGCAAGTGTGGCACTCCCCAGCTATCTCACCAGGTCCTACCTTTCTTTGCAAAATTGGAAGGAATCCCTGTTTTTCTGAGGGGTAATCTTAAAGAAGGATATGATTAAGCTATAAACACCGCGAAACAAGCCAAAGGATCAAGTCAATAAGGCAGATTGGTCTTAAATCTTTATTTTGGAAGAAATCGGTTGCAAAGACATATGGATTAACTTTTATTTGTGAAAAATTAAATAATATGCACGGGGAAAAGTAGCTGGAGAAAAATCTCTCAACCTGGTGGATTTATGAACTTCATTGACCACAAACCTCAAACTCAAAACAAATTATTGGCCAGGCATGGTGGCTCAGTCTATCATCCCAGCACTTTAGGAGGCCGAGGTGAAAGGATTGCCTGAGCCCAGGGGTTCGAGACTAGCCTGGGCAACTTGGTGAGACCTCGTCTCTACAATAAATCACACACACACACACACACACACACAAAACTAGTTGGGCATAGCGGTGTGGGTTTGTAATTCCAGCTATTTGTAAGGCTGAGGCAGAAGGATCTCCTGAGCCCAGCAGGCTGAGGCTGCAGTGGCTGTAAGCGTGCCCCTGCACTCCAGCCTGGGCAACAGAGTGAGACTCCGACTCAAAAAAAAAAAAAAAAAATCAACAAATTTTTCCTCTGGCCTCACTTGTATCTGATGATCTTGCTGCGTATTTTAGGGAGCAGATAAAAACAGCCAGCGGTGAACTTCCGCCTGGAACGAACTCTGACAGGCCACTGTCCACACCTCTGCGCTCCCACCTGCATCCACACCCACATTCTCGGCCTCTGTTGACAGTTCATCGGGTTGGATTCTCCCTGCTCCGAGCAGAGGCAGCTTCTGCACGTGTCCCAGCGCCCACCTGCTCCATCTGCCCTGGACGGCCGCAGGTCTCCACCTTCTGTCCTAACCACCAATTCTCCCTCCCCCTGCTGGTTCTCATCTGCACATAGACAGGCTATTGCTTTTGCCGTCTTGTCAGAAACAAACTAAAAGCACCTCTTTGAGCACAACCCTCTCCACTGTTTCTCTTTTCTCGTCAGCAATATTCCGGCAATGAACTATCGGCATGCTTCTGGCATTCCCACTTCTAAGTAGGAGTATCAGCAGTTTCTTTGGGTGGCAGGGACAGAAATATAGATATTTCTCTTTGCATTTTTTCTAATGTCCTCTACTTGTCTTTTTCAGGCATGTATTAATTTCACAGTGAAAAAGTAATGACCTTTTAAATGATTTCCGTGTTGCTGAATCCAACACTCGGTTCCGTGTTGACCTTACTTCCACCCATCTGTAGCACTGGACCATGTGGGTTGCACGGTTTTCTTTGTCAAATGGATGCTCCTTTTCTCTCCATTTGGCTTAGGGCCTTCCATGCTCTTGCGGTTTCTCTACCCTCCCTGAGACCTCTCCCTGAGTTTCCTTTTCTCACCCTAGTTTTCTTTTTCTGCGTGTCTGGGGAATGGTCTTCAGAACTCTTTGGCAGCATATGCTTTGAAGGTGTTATTACTGATGCGATCTGTGGCAATTAGGCTCTTCCCAGAGTAGCATGGAAGGCCTCCGTGGTCTGGTTTTCCACTAAAGGAATTCCGTGTCTCACCCTCACCCCAGAGGTCAGTTGACTTCCAGTCCGGGCACAAATGCATCGAGTTCTGGCATGTTCTGTGCTGAAGAGTTCTACAGCTAGATGTATTCTCACTTCTTGGATGACCTCAGAGTTTCCAGACCCATTAGCATTCCAGTGGTGTTTGTATTTATATCTCCAGCTCAGCCATCTTTCCTGAATTGCAGATCCAAGCACCCAGACGTTCACTGCAAGTCTTCCGTTGGCTATTGTTGATGGTTTGCCTTTTGACTGGATCCTGACCTCCCCACCACACGCCACACCCACCCCACCCCACACTCCCTGGATAGCTCAGCTTCTCGGCCTCACAGGTGGCACCTCCTGCTTGTGACTCGCTTAACTTTTGAAAGTTAAGAACACATCCACAAATGAATCGCAGCGGATCCCCTGGTCTCCTGAGCTCAGTGCCTCGCTGGCAGCACGTGCTTTGAAGGAGTGGTTCCCAATGCGATCTGCGGCCCCCTGCTGAACTGTCAACAGAGGCCCAGAAGGTGGGTGCAGATGCGGGTGGGAGCGCAGAGGTGTGGACAGTGACCTGTCGGAGTTCATTCCAGGCGGAAGTCCCTGCTGGCTGCTTTTGTCTGCTCACCAACGAACGCAGCAAGATCATCAGATACAAGTGAGGCCAGAGATCAGATCATCAAATCCGTGACCTCGGCCTTGGGATCCTGCTCACCTTCCTTCATTCCCTCACATCCTTTGTCCCACCCACGAATGAAAGTGATTGGCCTTACCATCGGCACTGACCCCTTACTCGACCACCTCTCCCTTCTCTGCCGCTGTGCTCCTGATCCCCACTGGGTTCCTGTGAGGAGTAACGAAGCAGGTCAGCCTACTTCCAGAATTTCTTGGTGCTTCTTTTCCACACAGCGTCCAGAGGGCCGCTCGCCCCACTGCAAGGTAAGTGTGGCACTTCTCCGCTCAACACCTGGCGGAAGCTTCCCATTTCACTCACGGCGTAAACCAAAGCATCGACATCATCTGCAGAAGCCTCTGTGATCTACGTCTCCTCGACTTCACCAGCACTCAGTGAAATCAGGTGTCGACAGTGTGGTTATTTGCGCTTGTTTTTAAATACTCTCTTCGCATGAGGGCCCTATTTTCATAGGTGCAATATAAAGATACCTTTAGTGATCTCTCTATTATCTTTCTATCTATTATCTTTCTAATATTATGTTGACATATGCGTGAAAAATATAGAGAGCGTTCACGTAGACTGTTTTTTGTTTCTGTAGTACCATGATGCAGGGTGTCTGTATATGACGTGTTTGTCCCACAGAGTCTTAAACCGAACTAAAATCTTAAGTAAACATAAAGAAGCAAAGCTCATATTTGATAATGAGTGAGTAAGCATGACACAGTATATTCACACGATATGATAATATTGTCACTAAAAGTACCTTCTCGCTCATACTGGTGTGGAAAATGTTTGTGATAAAAGTTTGAGTAAAAACAAAAAACCTGTTGCATACAATGACCAGTAGATAAAAACAAACAACCTTAAAACAACAAAGCCCCAAATAAAAACAATGATAAATTGTGTAGAGAAAAGACACTGGAAAAACAGGTCCTATTTCAGGGGGGCAATGGTTTCAAAAGTTTTAAAATATTTCTAATGTACTTCAATTTTATTTTATGGTTGTATGTCATATCAACAAAGGAAAAGTGATAAGATTGTTATTTAATTAAGCACCACTCGCACAGATGATCTGATGTAGCTTAAAATTTGACTCAGATTAAACAACCCCTGTGCACAAATTATTTTATTAATATTTTCTCCTTTTGAATAAATATGCTCAATAATACATAATTTTAATGCAATTTACTTGTTTGCATATCATCCTATTAACTCAGAGGGGCTGACCTGAAGATTAACATCTACTATACTGAAATAAATTTTTGTATTGTAGACATAATAATCTATATATTCAGTAAAATATATAGAGAGAGAAGACTTGAAGAACAATTATTTCCTCATTAAACTAGTTTGCTGGCTTTCCTTCATGAGGAATAAAACGGATAATCTTAAAAGATTTTGAATCATCCATTTCCCTATATACTTGATGTTTATCTTTCATGAAAGGACATATTGGTGCTGTATGCTGTGATGCATTTATATGGTTCTTAAATGAGTTTTCAACTTTGGTTTCAATATTATCTGCATTTATCTGGATGCTCCCTTTCTTTCTTCCTCCTTTCCTTTCTCCCTTCTTTCCTCCCTCCCTTCCTTCCTTCTTAGAAAGCAGGATTTATTGAGAGGACAGAAAAGCTCCCCCAGTGGGAGGGGACCCAAGGGGCTGACCCCTGTTCTTTCTTAACGACCTCATCCCGCTTGCTGTGCTTCCCTTTCCAGCCTTGCTTCCAACTGACATCGATTTTTCCTGCTAGCTGTGTCCCGGAGAGAATGCTTGCCAGATTTCTCTACAAAGGAGACGGACTCCTGTGATGCCCCGAGTGGGAGGTTTGGACTGATGCTTTGAACACACTTTAAAGTATCTTATTTTTCATGCGGCATTTGGTAAAACATTTCCCTTCCAGGGTTGTTCAAACAGCTTTGTGGTAGAAAATAAAAGTTGACTCAGGCACGGTGACTCACGCCTGTAATCCCAGCACTTTGAGAGACAGAGGCGAGAGGATTGCCCAAGCTCAGGGGTTCGAGCCCAGCCTGGGCAACATAGAGAGGCCTTGTCTCTACAATAAATCAAGAAAAAATTAGCTGGGCATGGTGGTGCGTGCTTGTAGTTTCAGCTACTTAGAAGACTGAGGCGGAAAGATCACCTGGCCCCGCAGGTGGAGGCTGAGCTGGCTGTAAGCAAGCCTGGGTGGCCGAGTGAGATTCTACCTCAAAAGAGAAAAGAAAAGTTTATTTATTTGGAAATGTACAGAAAGGACAAGTATTGCAAACAATTTAATTTATGCAGTGGATGGAATTTGAGGATTTATTTTGTTTTTGTGTGTGTGTTTTTTTTTTTGGCAACATATAGCCTGGAAAAATACCAAATGAAGATGTTTTGGGGAAAATGAGCTGTACGATTGTAACAACTAAGAGCAGAAACAGGAACTTCTTTGGGTTTAGAAATATTGCTACTTTATCATACTTTTGATGCCTCTTTTCTTCCATGGCTACACTCATTTTCACCTTCAGTTTTTATCTGCCTTTGAAGGGAACACTTTACTCACAGAATTTTGCAAAATAAACAAAATTGCTGCTGATTCTCTGACCTGAAGAAGAAAACGTATTTTGGAAACGTTAATAAGCAAGCTTGCTTAGCAAGATTCCCTAACAGCTGTAAAAGAAGGATAGGGCAATTAAAAACACCTCTCCCAGTGCACAGATCTGTGGGATCCAGGGAAAACACCGGACCACATACACTCATGGTACAGCAAGCTGGAAAAAAGTTCATAGAGCAATGAAATACAACCCTTTCTAATGACTATATCCATTACAGTGTACTCATGCATTTTTTTAAACATTTAAGAAATGTTCTTTAAGTAAAACTGTTTCATTTTGTGTTTACGCTTCAGCATCGAAGGTCCCAATTAAAGCTTAAAGTAATTCCACTCTGTAAAAAAACAAAACAAAACAGCAGGAAGATTGGTTGTAGGGGAAGAGGGTGAATCTAGGAAGCTAAGGGGTGATTTAAAAACAACCCCTTCAGCTCAGAGATTCAGAAAACACCACTGAAGATGAGGAAAGCGATGGGGTCGAAAGTGTGGCATCACTTTTAAGTCTCATGTGAAGTGCAAAGTTGCTGAGAAATCTCAAATCCTAGCCATCAGCTGCTGTTGTAGCATTTTACTGGGTGCAGGGATTTAACAGTCAAGGAGAAATTACATGGCGTTTGAAGAAGCCACAGTGCTAGCATGGGTGTTTCATTCTGTAATCTCTCACTGCTGCTTTTAGTGCCACATTTGAAGCGTTGCATGGGTTAGACACATGAAGGACACCCCGCTGAGGGGACTGGGGGTTTTTCTTTCCTTCTTCCCATGAATTGTTTCCCCTTCTTCATCTTGCTATAACTTTAAGCGATGGAAGTAAGATTTTCAGTGGAGGGACCCCAGGCTTAGAAAACCCTCAGAACCGTGTGTCTGTGTGTGGTGGCATTGAGAGTAGGTGGTCTCAGGGGTCATTTGACCTTGCAAAGGGGCCAGTGAAAGGAAAACAGCGTGTGGACCTTTCATTGTGCACTTGTTTGCACACGTGTAATTTTGTTTTGCTTGTTGACTGCCATTCTGATGACAGAAACAGTTCTTCCTTCTCTTAGCAGCAAGCTTGTGGTTATCTTCCCTAAAACATGATCTTGGTAATACAGCTGTCATATATATGACTCTTTTAAGTAAGGAATGACCTTTGCCCACTTTAAAGTATTGGCATGTTGGCTTTGCCAGATAAGTATTAGGGCTTTGGTGTTGACTTTTCTATAAAAGCAACAATTTAAATTTGAGGAAAATAATATGCTTCTGCAATCTAGTAATAAGCCCTTCTGGAGAATAGGCTTTTTTACCACACCAGATTATTGGTTCCATATATAATTTAAAGATGTTGTATATGCATTTTAATTATTATCAGTGTTACAGGATCTTAGTATATTATCTCCATACTATTTCCATTGGGGAGCTATTTCTTAGTGAGGTCTACTTTAAAGAAATATGATTAGGTTAAGTCCTCTTGGCAAGTAAAGTTAGCAGAATTTTTGCATAATGTTGTCATTTTAGTTTATAAATACAGGTCGAAATAAATAGAGAATAGCTCTTTCTTACCCAATAAATGTGTGTCATTTTAAACGTTTTCACAGAGAGTTTGCATGTACAAATCACTATGCTGAAGGTGAAACATAATATGCAAATAATCCCTAGACTCCTAAAGCTTATAGTTTACAAGGAAGATTGGTTTACTCTGAGTATTGAAAATATAATTAAAAATGTTCAAACTTCTAACAAAGATAATTCATTCCGAAAGATTTTTGTGAGAATATTCATATACATGGTTTAAGATACACATGATGTTTAAATGAAGATTTTTCTATACCTCAAGAAAATGTGTTGTGATTACAAAAAAAAAAAAAACACCCAAATATTTTTTTTACTCATTGTTAGGCAGCGAGTTGAGCAGTAGCATGGTAATGGTTCTCAAAATATGGGACGTTTGTATCAGAAGCATATGTTGACTTTGGAAAGGGGTTGAAAAAATCATCCCATTTCTTGGTTCACTTTGGCAGATTTGACTAATATGCAGGAAAACTTTTGCCCTTATCTCTCCTTGTACTTTCTGCTAAGAAGGCTCATAGTTTCAACAAAACTTATAGGAATGGTAGAGATTTCAAAGAATTCATAGGGAGTGGTCTCTCATGGAGCTGACATGAAGGATATATCAAGAACCTAATAATGTTCATGAGGCAGTGCATGAAAAGAACAAGGAGTATTTCATGACATGACGTTTACTCTCCAGAACAAATAACTACTGTTTACAAAGAGAGAGAAAAAAATTTTTTCCATAATTAAAAATTCTGAATTTTTAACTACATATTTAAAATTGACCGTATGCATAGATATGTGATGTATAAAGGATCATGAAAGAATCTTAATTAAGGGTTTCTCTATAATGAAAAACCAGAGGATTCATCATAAAATCTTCCAATTTTTCAAAACTCAGCCAATATCTTAACGATGCTGAAAGCTTATAAAATCGTTTAAAAAGTAAATATGCTTTAGGAAATGGAATCAGCGTCTCCTGAAAGGCGTAGCTGACTTCTGGGAAGTCAGATTTTCCAGCTCACACAGGATCAAAACTTAGGTCACGTTAGGGGTAGTTTCCATGTCACAAGGAGTCACTTACTTCCATGTACACTGGGTCACGTTAGAAGTAGGTTTTTTGTTGTTTTTTTTTTAATTTAAAGATGTGGGGTACAATTCAGGGTTAGGTGTACAAATGTTCATTATGCAGGTACCCTTGTTAGTGAGCTGTACCCCCTCCCTCGGTGGACTCCCACTACTGCCAACCCCTTTCTTATAGTATTATGATAGTTGTTCAAGGTCTGTTTATGAGTGAGAACATGTGATACTCAGTTCTTTGTTTCTGAGATAGATCACTCAGTTTATAGACTCTAAGTCCATCCAAGTTGCTGCGAAGTTCATAATTTTGTCCTTTATGGCTGGGTAATATTCCATCATTATATGTACCACATTTTTTTTATCCAGCCCACGTTCATTGGGTAGCGCGGTTGGTTCCATGTTTTTACTATTGTGAATAATGCTGCAGTAAACATGCGTGTGCAGGTATCCTTTTCATAGAGTGGTTTGAGTTCCTCTGGGTATATTCCCAGTAGGGGAATTGTAGGGTCATATGGAAGGTTGATTTTTAGATCTTGTAGGAATCACCACTGTTTTTTGGGTTTTTTTTGAGTTGGAGTCTCACTCCGTCGCCCAGACTGTAGTGTAGTGGCCGCTCCCGGCCACCGCAGCCTCAACCTGTTGGGCTCCAGCGATCCTTCCACCTCAGCCTTCCAGAATCACCGCTGTTTTAATGTCACACGTAGTCCCTTACCACCATGTACATAAGGCCACACTAGAAGTCGTTTCCACGTCACACTAGTTCCTTACTGCCATGTACATTAGGTCACGTTAGGGGTCGTTTCCATGTCCCATGTGGTCCCTGGCTTCCATGGACTCCATTTCATGTGGAAAGAAAGAAGGGTGAAGGGAGTCGGGGAAGAGGGATTGCACAATCTCTCTGTCTCTGACAGATATCAAGCACCGGGAAACTCAATGCTGCTCTCATTCAGGTAGAGGCCAGAGGCCGGGTTGGCCTCACATACTTCTTGTCGGAGACGTTGAGATACTTGCCGTGATCGGTGATCGTTGTTTCTTGGGTTCACACGATGACGCTTCACCGCCAGCACGAGCCATGGGGACAGGCACACAGAGCAGCTGGTGGCATTGAAGGGGGATGTCCACACACAGGTGACAGACAGATCGAGGGACCGGCAGGAGGCTTCCAGGACAGCGAGGCTGAGGCCTGAGTGTGTGTGCTCGCCACAAGGCTTCCGTTTCACAGTCGCAATCGGCTGTCTTCATTTCACTCCCTTATTATCTATTTCTGTTCTTAGGTGATCTCAGAACTGGGAAAGTTAAATTGCTTTGTGTGACAGTGAGAGCCACCAATTCAACCTGCTGGTATCAGGTCAACCAAAGACACACATGCTCAGTGATTCTCACTGAATCTCTCCATTTCTTCCTCTTTTTTTCCCCTTACTTTTATATCTCACCCACGATTGCATTGCTCTATTCATTTTGTTGATGAGAAAAAAAGAAACAGACCTGTCCTGTTTAAAGCCCCATGTCTGTGTCACGCTTGCCCCAGCAGCGGGTCCCCGTGAGCGTTTCAACTCGGACTGAAGGCTGTTGGACTGAGCGTTGTCTGCTCAGGCTTTTCTGCCTTCACCGCCCGATGGAGCTGTTCATTTTACAGCCCTCTGCCCTCGTAGCCACCACACGGCTTGGGCACATGGCACGGAGGCCTGAGTGTTGTGAATTCTGGCTCAGATAAGCATGTGGCCCAGGCCTAGCCAATTCGTGTTGGGAGGGCTTATTGAGTTAGTCCAAGGCCGGGCGTGGGGGCTCAGGCCTGCAATCCCAGCACTTGGGGAACTTGAAGTGGGGGGAATTGCTCAGGCTCAGGAGTGACACCAGCCTGGTAACATAGCAAGACCTTGTCCCTACAAAAGAAAAAACAAAACTTAGCCAGCATGGTGGCGCACACCTGGAGTCCCAGTTACCTGGGTGGCTGAGGCAGAAGGAACGCTTGAGCCCAGGAGTTGAGACTGGGGTGTGCTGTGACCGTGCCACTGCAGGTTGGGTGACACAACGAGACCCCAATTCAAGAAAAAAAAAAAAATGTTCAGAGTTACCTAGTCGCTTCCTCAGAGAAGGGGCATTCTTAAGCACTCCAACCCTTTGGTGATGACTGACATAGTAAGAAGAGTAAGACTAGAATCTGAAGGGAATTGAATTTTAAATTAAAATGAAAAATCAGTTGACAGTGAAGAACACTTTACATCTCTAAGGAACTAGGCATGAAAACACTAGGGTTATTTTCTTTTCATTGATGGTGCAAATGAAAAGCGTGTAAATACGCAGAGAGAAAACATTGTAAAATCTGTTTTAGGAAAATGTAGTCATGCCAAAATATAATTAATTATACAAATGTGTGAGTTCATTGCTCTCAAAGTCTTCCAGTCCCTGAGAAAACCCCACTGGTTATTTCTGGTAGTTCTCAAATGCCGTGTGTATTCATGAACTTGCCATTGCCATCGCATTAATGTCGTTCTGTAGGTCACTCTCATCACCCCAGGGGACACAAGAGACCCTTTCTGCTGCTCAGCAGAAATGCATGGATTCACCCATTTTAGCGATCCTCCTGTAGTGGAAGCCTCAACCCTTGAGAGGTCAAGACAGTGGCACCGTCTAGGGTGGCCTGAAGGAGGGGAAAGGACCAGTCCATGTGATACAGGAACACTGCTATTTCTGTGATGACATCCATGTGATTTAGAGTTCTTTTGTCTGAAGAGTTCTTATGTATAAGGAACTACAGCAGACATGGGTTTGGATAATGAGATCCTCCGGAATGAGCACTTCTATTCTTTTTCAAAGATAAAGGGTTAGTTTTGAGTAAAACCCAACATAGCTATCCTATCTTTCTCTTGGAATGTGACAGCCTTCACGAAGCTCCTCAGACATTCTGCCTCTACTTTATTTGGTCTGTACATGTAAGGAGTTTTCAAAAGTAAAACTTCTAGTTATTGTACTAAATGAATGAATTTCAAGTCAAATTATTATTTGGCAGTCACTTTAAGTTTTAAATTGGATTTCATTTAGTTGTGAATGTAATACACAATCATAACACCAAAGAAAATTTAAACAGTAAAGTAGTGTATACAAAGAAAACGGAGTTTCTTTCACATGCTGGTATCACCGGTTTCTTCTTCTTGTAAAAGAAATGAAACAAAACAAAACCTTAGTAATTTCCTATATATCCTTTCAGGTAATGTCCATGTTGAAACACACACAAGAACCTGCCAGCAGTGGGCTGATTGGTGACCTCTACAAAAGATATCTCTGTGTCTTAAATCCCTGAAGCTCTTAAGTGTTACCATATTTGGAAAAACAGGGGGTTGTTTATACAGTTAAATTAAGCCAGGTGTGGTGGCTCAAGCCTATAATCCCAGCAATTTGGGAGGCCAAGGCGAGAGGATTGCCTGAGCCCAGGGGTTTAAGATCAGCCTGAGCAACTTGATAGGACCTTGTCTTTACAACATGTCAAAAAAAAATTAGACCGGCTTAGTAGTCTTTGCCTGTAGTTCTAGCTACTTGGAAGACTGAGGCAGAAGGATCGCCTGAGTCCAGCAGATCGAGGCTGGGGTGGCCATAAGCATGCCACTGCACTCCAGCCTGGACAACAGAATGAGGCTCTGACTCAAAAAAATAAAAAATAAAAATAAGGATCTTGAGATGAGGAAAGCATTCTGGATCTCTGGTTGAGTATTGAATGTAATGACAATGTTTTTATAAGTCACACATAGAAGAAAAGTCAGACACATGAGAGAAGGAAATGTGAAGTTACAGGCTGACATTGAACAGACCTGACCACAAGCCAGAGAAGCTGGCCTACTTCAAAAGACAGAAGAAAGTGATTGTTCTCTGAGCCCTTGAAGGGGACGCAGACAGTCCCGATGACACCTTGGTTCAAATGTCTAACCTGCAGATCCATGGAGTATATACGGTTCTGTTGTTTTATACCAATGAATTTGTGGCATTTTGTAACAGCAGCCCTAAGAATCTAGTACTCAAGTCTTTGATTGAGGTAGGAACACCTGAGAGGCACTGGTGTTTACTGTTCATTTTTCACTTGACCCTTTTGGGTGTTTTGTTCATGTCAACATATATGAATGCACCAAATTTTACTAATATCTCCAAAGTATTTTGTTGTTTGGCTGTATCATAATTGATTTAACCAGTCTTCTACTGAATGTCTTTTATGTTGCTTCTCACAGCTTAGTACCTGCCCTACTCTGTTTAGTGTTACTATTGCCACCCTGAAATAATCAAAATGTCAGAATCTAGCTTATTAAAGAGAGTTTCTTTATGTACAAAATGGGAGTATAGATTCATATTGCTTGGAATATACATTATGATTACAAATAGGTTTGGTTTTTTTTGAGTTGTAGTCTCACTCTGTCACCCAGACTGGAGTGCAGTGGCCTGTCCCAGCCACTGCAGCCTTGACCTGCTAGGCTCCGGCGATCCTTCTGCCTCAGCCTTCCAAGTAGCTTGGAACTACAGGCGCATGCTACCTCCCTGGCTATTTTTTTTTGATTTATTGTAGAGATGAGGTCTTGCCAAGTTGCCCAGGCGGGTCTCGAACCCTCAGGCTCAGGCCATCCACTCACCTCAGCCTCCCAAAGGCGCGGGATTACAGGCTGAGCCACCGAGCCTGGCCACAAATAGGTTTTTAGAGGGAAAATGAAGAGGCAGTTCCTAAATGGTTTAACAAAATTTTGCATAAAAATAACATAAGCTATTGATTGGCAGTATATCATTATTTGTATCACAAATTCCAGGAAGATAATGGGTGAGGCAGCTAGTCAGGAACAAAATGTCTTAAACAATTGCCCCAGGCATGGATGGGGGAGCACGACTGAAGTTCCTTACTCATGTATCTCCAGGTCTGATGAATTTGACGCACTTCACATAGCTCAGACAGTGTTGAGCTATTTTTCTTTTCTTGCTATGAAGGAATATTTGAGGCTGGGTAATTCATGACAAAATCTATGAAGAAATTTGGCTTATGATTCTACTGGCTGGAATCTGGTGAGGGGCTCACCAGACTGGACATCTGGTGAGGGGCTCACGGAGAAAGGAGAATGGGAGCTGCCTTGTACAGAGATCCCATGGCAAGAGAGAAAACCAGAGAGAGGACAGAGAGGTGCCAGGGTCTTATGGACAACAAGCCTTCTTGGCAGGAGCTAACAGAGCAAGGACTCACTCACCACCACCTCCTCCCTCGAGAACATTCATCTGTTCATGAGGGATCCACCTCCATGACCCAAACAGCTTCCATTGGATTCTACCTCTTGCACCAATTTGTCGTCAGATTCTAGAGTATTTCCCTCAGTAATCGCTTAAATTTCTAGTCTCCTCTTTATCCTTATTTCCACTAAACTTTAGTTTAGACCTATATTATCTCTGTTTAATGTATTTAGACATATATTATGCCTGTTTCCAACACCCCCCATCCAGTCACTTATTTCTCCAGTTTTCATCACCTACATTTCCTTTTCCACACTACCAAAAGAGTTGCTTGTGTATAAAAAAACCTCATTATGTCATTTCCCAGTTTCAAACGTCCCTGGGATTTCTGTTGCCCACAGAATTGAGTCTTCCCTCCAGTCTGACAGCAGTCTGCTCTTCCAATCTCTTCAGCACCTGTTTGAGTCATTTCTCAAACCCAACTGTAGAATTTCTCTTATTCCCTGAGTATGCCAGGCTTTGCCATGACTTCCTGCCCCTTGCCGAGTTGTTTCTCTGCCTGAAAAACTCACCTCTTTCTTCCACTGAAAGTGCCAATTACTTTCTTAAAGGACTGAAATTGTTGCTTTCTCTTGGAGAATGACCTCAGAATCCAGAGCAGAGCAATTGGCTGCCTCCTTGGTGTGCTGGGACTATGTCCTACTGTCCCCTACAGAGCACAGCTCTGTCTTCGTTGTGTTATACTTTGTGTGTTTACATGTCTGTTTCCTCTGACTTTCACATTCACGGTGAGTGCAAAGCCCAGCCTGTTACCTGACACATCCTAGGCACCGATTTTGTAATTACTGAATACATAACCAGCCAGATTATACCTCTGCTATGAGAAGGTACCTGTTACGAGCAATGCCTGGGTACGTTTCCATAGCTGAGGTTCACAGAGGCCATGACATTTTGTGTGAAAAACCAGGGCAATGGTAAGCAATGTGTTTTAAAAAACAGATTCGATTGCGTATATTTTGATTATGTTTGTAGAATTGTCAACTATTATTAAATTTGCTTTAAATTTAAATTTGTTCCCCATGTGAGAAGAGGGCCGAGTACTGTTGACGTGAGACACACAAGTTATTTTAGGAGTGATTTAAAATTTGCACGGTGTTAAATGAAACCCTAATCTGACATCTTTGTGAAATTGTTCATCTAATATCAGTAAAATTAAACCGCATGACATTTTTAAGAGTTTAATGTTATGTTGCTCTAGTTTCAACTTTAATTGAAGAATTCCATAGTATTTGGCAAGGCAAATGTATGTACTAAAATGAACTGAGATTTCAGACTAGCAGAGAAGAGTTTAGCCTATCTAATGAAGACAAAAGACACTCCTCCTTAACTTTGAAGTAACAGCTAAATTTAGGTGACATTTTATGACTTCCCATGGTCTGATTAGGAAGGGTCATCAGGCTTTCAAAACACAATGTGGCATTGAAATATGAATAATAACTTTTTTTGGTTTAAATGCTGTTAGTTTACCAAATGTTTCCTGTCATTACTACCCATTATGTGATATCCCCAAAGACCTCTAGTAAATTTAGGCAACACTACCCAGAAAGGATACCTTAACAACCATATAAATAGCGTCAAATCACACTCACAATGTTAATGCCTGTTCCAGTGACTTATTGTCTTTTTGAACACTGAACTCTTATTCTACTTTTCTGCCATCCTGTATGTGTTGGGTACAGAGAACATGGCACGTCATCCATTTAACTTCCTACTCTTTACATTTTTGTATTTCTGCCTTGTTTTCCTACTAGGATATGAGCTCTTTGAGAGCCAATTCTGTGACTTTTTCCCCCACGAATTTTACCCTAGCACCTCATATAGGACGAATGCTTAATAGGGATCATGTGGATGAATTAATTCACAATTGTACACTCTGCCTACCAATACACTTATTAGGAGAAAATAGATTTTTTAGATTTACTTTTTCTTTTGGCAGCGTAAAACCTATCCAGTGGGTGGTGTATTTAAGTTATATGCTATGCAGCCATTAATATGAAGTCGATGGGGTATTCTCAGTAAGGTGAAGGAACGTCTGGGGGTGAGGGTCCCTGAATCTCAACCTTCCTCGCTCCATGCTGATTCCGCCTCTGTGCTTGTTACTATCAGAAAGAAGCCACACTGAAGTCTTCTCTGTGGTGGATTTGGAATCTCTTTTAGGCCCACATTAACTGAAGCGACTCTCCTGGGGCTGGCTGGCTGAACTCCAGAGAGATGAGATCACAGAATTCCCTTGAGGATGTAAGCCCTGGAGCGATTCTCTTATTCCTGAAATGCAGGAGAACTTACTTTGGGTGCAATTTTAAAACTTTGTGAGAACACTTGTCGTTTTTAGGTATATTTCTTTAGTTTACTTGCATAAGATTAAGATTTATCTCATTATTTAATAAAGATGAGGTTATTAACATGAATCTGAGAGCCAACTGTACAGATAGATACATAGGTGTAAGGATGGAGTGAGAGTGAGAGACATATACCATGCGTATGTAGAATCAGAATGAGTCTGGGAGAGATCAGAGGTACATAAGTGCATCCTATGTGCTCAGTGGTAAGAATTCTTTCTTTCCACCACACCTAGCCGTCCTCACACAAGATGGGCTCACCTCGACTGACTTCAGGGCACAGCTGGTGATTTGAACTCCAGGGCTTGATGGCTACATCTGAGGAATCTGGGTTTTCTCCAGGCGGTTTCCAAGGAGGTCCAGGCCGCCCATTCTCCATTCTTAATGCCTGTCTTGTTTATATCCCATTTAATGACTGTCTGGCCTCTGTTGCTGGCAAAAGGGTATTACAATTCCCAGTGACCATGGGTGAAGGTTTCGGCCGCAGCCACAGAGAGGAGAGACTGGCAAGGCTGGATTTGGCCGCTCTGCCTGCTATTTATATCTAAACAGTCTCATAAAGTCTGACAAGGACATAACAGTTACTTCTGTTCACAGCAGGTCTGGCTGCCGCTCCCAGGTCACGCTGGTCTCGGGCTTCCTACTTGCAGGCTCCCTCAGACTGTGATTCTCACGCTTTTACCCGTCGTTCAATGGGTTCCTCCCAGAGATTAAGTGTATTGGACGTAGTTCAGATGGGTTTGCCAATTCCTGAGAAACACATTCTAGCACAGTGAGTCTATCTAAATAAAAAGGCTTTGTGGCCACCCCAGTCTGATCTGATCATCACCCTGTAAACGAAGATACTTGCAGAATTTTCCACCTTCGTTATATCTTTTCCAAATTTGTCTTTCACATGTGTCTCGCTCTTCTGTGAAGATAGCACATCAAACAGTCACTCTGAATTACAGGTGCCTTGAAATGTGAAAATCTTCTTATACAGATGAGAGTATCTGTGTAAAACACTTGGACATGAACCTGTATTTGTGACTCTAATTTTTTAATCTACCATCTTGAAACCAAATTTTTATAGATATTTTAGAACTTGAGCTTACCTAAAACAGTAAGAGACTCGTGTGTGTGTATGTGTGTGTGTGTGTGTGTGTGTGTGTTCACTGTTAAGTCCAGGAAGACAGGAGTGATACCTCATTAAAATCTACTTAACACACTTTATGGAATGAAAAAAGTGAATCTGCTTCATGGAATGAAGACATGATTCACATCCTGAAGATGTGAATCTGCTTAGGAGGTTTGCCCTCTCAATGGAAAACATTCTCGTTACTTTTATGAAATAATGTACAAATAGAATAGTACAGTAACAGCCATCCCAGATTTAAAATCAGTTGAGTAGAGAAAGCACAAGATCGGTTTGGACATCTACATTGCCAAACGAGATCAAACAATGACAGGAAAATCCCGGAAGCCAGCTTGGATGAGGTCTCCCAGACCAAATAAGGAATAATTTGATTCGCAAAATAAATAATCATGAATTTAACCCACTGAATACAATAGCCAATGATGAGTCGGTACAAATACAAAACAATGAGTAGATTGAAAGTTCGATGAGGCGTAGGCTATGTATTGTTTCAAAATATTTCCTCACAGAAAATGTGTTGGTCACAAAGGGGCATAGCAAAACTCGACAGTGGAAGGGCTTGGTTCATATCACCTTCACTGTACAATCAAATCAAATGTCATCAGCCATGGGACCCAGGAGTGGCTAACCCTGGGTGGGTCACATAATAAGGCACAATGAGAGGAGCAGGGTTCCACCTCTGTGATATGACGGCTCAACATCCCGTAACTCACATGAAATCAGTTCCAAATTGGAAAATATTGTACACAGCCATTAGCTCATGATCTTAAAATCATCAAGGTCACCAAAGGCAAGAAAAGACTAAGGATATGCTCCAGACTGAAGGAACGTAAAGATGTGTGAGAGGCGTGACAATAAAATACAAGTGATTGTGAATTGTTTTTGTGTTTTGTTCTTGCTCTACAAGCCATTGCTGAGACAACTGAAGAAACTTGAATGTGATTTGAGGATGTAATGGTAGTCCAGTATAAATGCTAATTCTTGGTTTTGCTAGTCGATGGTGATTATGTAGGACAATAGCCTTGTTTGTAGGAAAGAAATATTCACTAAGATATTTGGGGGTAGCAAGGTCTTAGGTTACCAGCTTACTCTCCAAAATATCATTCGAATTTTTCTTCCAAGCTTAATATAAATGGGGACTGTTATGTCAAAATTAAAAAAAAACAAAACTAAAAAGTAGAGTCATGATGAGTTTGCGGAAAATTGCGCTGTTATTTTTACAAACTAAACCTGCAAAGAACACACAAAAGTCTGAGACCCACATTCAAAATGATGATAGAAAATCAATATCATCATTTTTTAGATATGGAAGATGACATTTTTAGAAAGGGGATATAAATTATAGGAGCCACTGATTTAATTAGGATGCCTGAGAAATCATTAAATAAAACAGTATAATTTCATTCATAACATTATTTGTTCAGTGTGATGGTTCTTCTCCATCTCATAAATTTTTATGCTTGCTACTGTTTTTATATACTGGAATATACTTTGTGACATTTAGAGTACATGCATTGATCTGAAAAAAAAATATTATGAAAGGTCATAGTATTTCGATTTATTGACCTCAGTGGAAACCTAGACTATAATTGGAAGATAGAAAATCCATCTGTTTCACTAGTGTGTAATAGATTTTGACTCCCAGACAGGGTAACTGAGTTATGTTTGGTACTGATATATACTAGTAGTCACCCGCTCTTTCTTCATTTTTATTAAGTTATTCTTTCAAAACAGGCTCTCTTTTATGTGAGATGTAGGCTTTCTGTAAAAACTTCATCATCCATTTCCTTAGTTGGATAGTACCACGCTTTTCTTCTGGTAAGACAATGCAAATATGTTACTCATTAAGCATTAATATATTTTTTATTAAATCATGTAAGTTGAACCCTAAAATTGTGAGTGAGGTCTAATGGTTTAGTTTAGGAGGTTGTAATGATTGAAATATTGAATTATTACTTCATCATTTTTGTTTTTAATTAACCTTTTGCCTAATTTTCAGCCTTCTATGGCAGGGAATACTTCCTGTTTTAAGACACAGTGCTTGCTTACAGAATTATTATCAGCTTCTCAGTGTGATCCAAGTTTAGCACACAGTTTTCAGGGAAGATGACTGATGTAATTTCCATGAAAAGAGAGAAGACTCCAATACCATGACAACTGATGATTGAAACAACCAATTTAGAAAAAGCGAGGAATATCAACCAGAGGACAGTCGGATTATCAAATTATTTTCTGAGTTCTCCCTGCCTAAGCAAAGTCAAGTAAGAGTGACCTCTCCATGAGGAGCGAAGGTCAGAGATACAACAGCATGTATTGCCAGTCCCTGCAGACACTGGGAGAAGGCCCATGTCACACTCACACTGAGGCCTCCCCGCGTGTTGTGCAGGTTGTGGCCAGTGACGGGAGGATGAATGGATTCCATTATCCGATGGAAATGTCTTCTGCTAACAGTGTACCCAGACACTGATTGAAACATACCCGTATTAAGTGTATGTGTTGACAACTGTGACACTTGAAGTCATTGGGTATGTTTCTCTGTGTATCAATGATGATGTGAACGTGTCATGGGGCCCTTCATTCAAAGGCTCCAAAATGAAAGGCCCATGTTATTTCTTTTCCATGTCACAAAGATCTAACAATAAGTGATTATTTTTCAAAATACGACCTACTGAATAAAGTGATGTCAACACACAATGAACAAATCAACTGTAGTTCACTTGATATTCTTTCTGCCGTTCCAGAGTCTCTTGTCTGAATTGTACACAATGTTCTCTACTATTGTCCTATTGTATTTTGGTTTATTTGCCTATAATCATCTCCTCCTCTCATTCCACATTTCTACACTCAAGAGGAATGCAACTTTTCTTGATCATCTGCGTTTTCTTTCCTCAAGTTTGGTCTTTGACTCTTTCTTTGTAATGCTTAAATAACGGTAGAGAAAATAACTACGGGTGCCTGGAAAACAACTGATTTTTAAATCATGTAACTGTCAAACAATTGAGAATTTGATCCAATCTCCTCACCAAGATATGTGACAATATACCACACTGCCAATTCATCATTAAGACCATCAGTCTGAAAACTCTGACAGAATAGTAGAGAAGGACAAGACTGACTATGTCACAATAAAGGGTCAGAACCTCCACTGAGGCAGGCTTGGAATGGGAGAATTTAGTCAGAAGATGCGCTTTCTAATAAAACACGCGAAATTAGGTGTTCCCATCGCAGGCAAAGATTGTCCTCTGGAAAGTGTGCAGGCCATAATTCAAACAAAAATGAACAACATGAGGTCTGGTGAAAAGTTGCACAGAGTGCCCTGACACTAGGAACTCAGGTACTCAAGAAAGAGACTCAATTATTCATCAGAATTGGTAGGGTGAAATAAGGACACGGTTATATTCATAATTACAAAATGCACTTTAGGGATCTAAACTCACTCTAGAATAATGAAACAAAACAATGCAACATGGTTGATAATGTTGGGTTACTTAGACTTTTAAGTTGGATGTTTTTTCACTGTTCCCGGGATAAAAGAATGTCCAAGGCCATGAATGAGACAGTCATTGATTAGGAATATGTTCACTTAGAGAAGTAAAAGAGAACGACAGAAGCAAAGCAACATGTTGGTCATGATGAAGCTCATGTGATATCACATGTTGTTTGTGACCCTCTGAAACGTGATGGAATGGAGTCAGCTATTAGGACAACCAAAACAAACTATGGACTACATATCTATTATGAACCTTATTCTTCTCTATTCTATCTGGATAGGGTAAATTTTCAGTTTCAATTTTCAAAAAATAGTACTCTCTCTTATTTTTTTTAATTACCCTAGAACAAAATTGATGGGCGCCCAAATCACCCTCTTCATATTTAGTCTTCTAGGCAGAGAATCTCCAGTTTGAGTCTTAACTTCCTCATCTTGCTTGATCTCATAGTAGCATAATATTGAGCCCTTCAACTTTTAAAAACGCACACATTTTGTGGTGGTATCAGGTTTACAATCCTCTTCCTGGCATTCTCCTATCTCCAATTGCTCTGAACAATCTTTCTCAAGCTCCTTCTCTAAATCTGCTTTTCGAGTGTTTGTATTGCCTGCAGTTATATCTTGGATCTTTGGATTTTTTTTAGTATTTTATATGCTTTTTTGGATGATATCATTCATTTATTAGTTGAATAACCTTTTTGTTCACTGATGACATTTTTGGTCTTTTTTCTCACCTGATTTGCCACTGCTGATCTATTGAGTTACTCAAGGATCTAATTGCCGATTTACATATTTGGTAAGATATTAACACACTTGTATACATTCCATACAGAATTTTTTTCTTCCCTGGAGAATTTTCTCTTCCCTCTCATCATCTTATGGTCACTATAATAGTTAATGGCATCCACCACATATTCAGTTCTAAGGGTTAGATTTTTAGGAATTATCTGCAATTAATTTTTCTTATTGATGTTCCATGTTCAATAAGCGAATGTTTCACAGATGTCTCTAAATATACCAACTTGTTTCTTTTCCTTACTCTTGTCCTAGACCAGGTCATCCTTTCAAAGATCTTTCCTATTGCTTCTAAAACACAAACGTTCTCCCGCATAAAATGCTTTATTTCTAGAATATTTTAAGTTTCTTTGTCTAAGAACAAAACATACATCTCAGGGGTCAGTGGTCTAATCAAAGTCGCTTTTGTCTAAACATCCAAATTGAAACGACTCATCCTACACCTAGCCGTCGAGAAAGCAATCACTGCTCAGGTCTGGCTTCTTCACTTCGTTCCCGTTATGTTTGGAAGAATTCAGAATGAAGTGTCTCGTATAGACCCAGGAACAAGTTTGACTTGGTCTTCCTTCGCCACGGCACACAACTCCCTCACGGAAGTGCTACTCTCCTTGGCAAAGCCACCCAGGTGGCCGTCTGTCTGCCCGTACACCAGCCACCTGATAGAGTGTAGAGAAATTCTGGTTTCAACCCAGAAAGGTGTAAATATCTTCCTTATCCACCTTAGTGAGAGGCTTTGATATCTTGATGTTAAAATGACACCGTTACCAGTGTCCCGAGTCTCACAAAATTCTGAACATCTGTTTTTGTCTCGTCTGTAAGTGTCCAGGTAGTGCAAAGAGACACTCATCCACACCCTCCACTAAGAAAAGTGGGGCTGAATTTTGTTTGCCAATTGGCTTTATGGCTTTCTGTTTTGTTTTGCTGTTGTTTTATGCTCCTTCTTTTTAACAAGAGGGAAAGCCCCGAGTTCACTTTCCGCATGTTTGGTTGATGAATAAATTGAGTTGCTATTGTAATTATTTTAAATCATAAGTCAGTGAGAGTCAGTGGCATTTTCTGAAAAGA
The DNA here is from genome assembly GCF_000164805.1 of Carlito syrichta. Lineage (NCBI taxonomy): Eukaryota > Metazoa > Chordata > Mammalia > Primates > Tarsiidae > Carlito > Carlito syrichta. The sequence goes on from NW_006984962.1 coordinate 270,829, forward strand.
AATATCTCGAGAAGAGAATGTGAGGGTATGGAGAATGGTATCTGGAGAGACTCAGTAGTCATGAAGGTGGAGACGAGGGCTTCCTCTCTGTAGGAGGAAAAGAAAATCTCCTCAGGCTCTGGAGAAACAATGAGAGAGATGCCTGTGGTTTGGCAGAAAAGGAGGCCCTCGTCCAACTTCTCGGCAGTGTGCTAGCATACGTGCCAGGGACACCAAGATAGGCTGGGTGGAAGCAGCTTGCAGGATGCCTGGGTCCTGTGAAGCATGGCCTTATCTACCCCAGTGTGGGGTAGATATTTAATTTGAAGCAGCAGAAACCTGAAGGATTAAGCACACAGAGATGATGAGCATCTCCGTGAAAGCCTTTGGCCCAATGAGACAAAGGACCATGGCACAAACTTTGATAGCTTGAAAAAGGGCACAGACAGGCCCCTATGTCCCTGGAAGAACAGAGGTGATGCTTTCTGTCATTATGATAGAGTGTGATCTCACTAAGAGAGTAAACTGAGTAATAGAAAACAAGTATGCTGTATCTGCGTGTATACCGAGTCACACCTCGTAACCTGTAGAGCCTCATCAAGAATTGTCTTTTGAATATGACTGCTTCTGAACCCGGAGCAGATTAAAATCTCATGAACTGAAGTTTATTAACTCAGAGGAAATGAAATTAGAGGTCTTGGAGAATGACTTTCAGTAGTCATTGCTGATTTCAAGATACGAGAGGTCTGTGAAGACGGGGTTGCAGAGAACACTGAAGAGTAACGTTTAACCTCAGGCATGGAAGTTGCAGGAGAAAGTGAAGGCCAAATGTCAGGTGGCGAGAGTTCACCGCGGAGATTAAATCTTCTGATTCTCTGTATAACACTTACAAGGAAATGCATTAAAGCTGATTTTAAAGCCCCTTTTCCTACTCTTAACTTTTAATAGCACTGACCTTTTCTTGGAATGGGAAATGCAATTTCAGTAGCGCCTGTGTGACTCGTTCCAGACAGCATTACCGCAGGCGCTAATCCATACACTGAAGCCATGTTGTAGATTAGGTGGTCACTCTTTTGCTGTGTCTCCAGCAGCTCAGCGACAGGGTCACGGTACCTTGACAAGTTCTCACTCCATTCACAAGGCAGCTTGCGGATAAAAGGAAAGCCTGCACTAAGTCAGTGAGACAGGGCACCGCCTGCCTTCAGAAGGGGAACAGTTTCAGCACTTTACGAATGACTCAGGAGAGAACAAAAACAGGCCCCTTTTGGTACCACTCATGGACCCTTTGGTTCTCTACATGTCCAGACCCAGCTGGAACCTTTTTAACTTAATTTAATTTAATTTTATCTTCAGCAGACAGCCGAGATTAACTTAAGTAGAAAAGAAAGCACGGGGACCTAACCTGGTGAGAGTCATAACTGAACACACAGGGGCAGCCTCTGGGCTACTTCCTAAAGATGACAAACACGTTCAGGAGGCCAGCTCTCGGTCTGCAGGACACTGTCTGAGCGATGGGTGTTGGCTTTGATGAGCACGAAGCATCCTCCAAAATTCCAACCTGGGGTTAGGCCTGCACTTTTGCCACCGTTAAATCCTCACAGAACAGGTTTAGAACCAACGACGACTGAGTATCTTCTCAGGACTCAGAGGAAAGTCTACCTACTGTGCTGTTCTGTTTCTGGCAGCCTGGAAAGGAGGACAGGGTGACATGTTGTGTGCATGGTGATCATGACATGATGCTCCTCCACTCCCTAGTGCTGGGCCTTGAAAAATCACATCGCCTTCTCTGCCTCAGTTTCTTAACCTGGTATAAAACAAGATAATATACAAATGTTCATTGTGCAGGCACCCTTGCTGATGAGGTGTGCCCCCCTTTCCCCGGACAGATATTGACTGCCGTTAATCCCACCTCCCTTCCCCTCCCTGCCCCCCCATAGTTTCCCACCACTGTCAATCCTTTTCTTATAGTATTATGATAGATATTCATGGTCCACTATATGAATCAGAACATGTGATACTCAGATCTTTGTTTCTGTGAGAGATCACTCAGTATTATAGACTCTAGTTCCGTCCAGGTTGCTGCGAAGTTCATGATTTTGTTCTTTTTTATGGCTGCGTAATAAACCTCTTAACTGTATCCCACAATTTTAAAATAAAAAATATATATTAAAGAAAGGAATACCATGCATCCATAAAGAAGAACAAAATCATGAACTTCACAGAAACCTGGATGACCTTAGAGCCTATAATACTGAGTGATCTTTCACAGAAACAAAGAACTGAGTATCACATGTTCTCACTTGAACAATCATCATAATACTATAAGAAGAGATTTGGCGGTAGTGGGAAACTACCAGGAAAGGAGCGGGGAAGCGGGATTGGCAGTCGTGGGAGTCTGCCTGGGGAAGGGGGGGACACACCTCATCAACAAGGGTGCCTGCATAATGAATATGTGTATACCTAACCCTGAATTGTACCCCACATCTTTAAAATAAAAAAATTAAGCCAGGCTCGGTGGCTCAGCCTGTCATCCCGCTCCTTTGGGAGGCTGAGGTGAGTGGATGGCCTGCGCCCGTGGGTTCGAGACCCGCCTGGGCGGCGAGACCTCATCTCTACAATCGATCCAAAAATCAGCCGGGCGTGGCAGCGCATGCCTGTGATTCCGGCTACTCGGAAGGCTGAGGCGGAAGGATTGCCGGAGCCTGGCAGGTCGAGGCTGCGGAGGCTGGGAGCGGCCACTGGACTCCAGTCTGGGTGACAGAGTGAGACTCCAACTCAAAAAAAAATAAATAAATATAAAAATAAAATAATTAAAAGTTAAAAAAAAACAAGATAATAATATGAACTTTACCTTTGAGTTAGTGTATTAACTCCATGAGCTCATGCATGGAAAAGGCTTAGAAGCACATGTGGTCCAGAGAGAACACTTAAGATGGTCGGGTTAGTATCTCCCCATCCCAGGTGAGCAAGTTGAAGACTTTACCCCATAAACAGCCTCAACTTTCCAACCCAGACGACGCTTTGGGTGTGGGATAGACTTTCCTAAATAACCCATGTAATTCAAACATACAGGTTATTCCTTCCACTTCAGGATTGGTGGTGGGGAAGAAAAAAGCATTCATTTCGTTATAGGGAAGCATGAGTTTTACTGGGAGAGTGTTGTTGAGATCATACTTTGAGGTTCTAAGTCCTACTCCCCTCTTGATCAGTCTTCTCCCTTTCTCTTTTCTCCATTCAAGCAGATGGCAGACAGGCTACATCCTTGCGCAAGGGAGAGTGTAGGGTGGGATGTCAATGTCCAAATTAAGTAGTAGGTCACTATAGATGCCACTGAGAGAAAACACAAGAGAAGACTTCTTAAAGCCTAGACCCGGGGTGTCCAAGGCTTCCCTGGGCCGTATCGAGTAAAGAGGCATCGTCTTGGGCCACACAGAAATTACGTAATATAGCTAGTGTATCAACGTAATAGACTTCTTTTTAGCAATGTTTTTATGATAAAGTCCAGAAAAATGAGACCAATATAAAACGAGTGGGAAATTTGACCTTGTTTTTGTAAAACGAGTCTTTCACTGCCTGGCTCGACGGAAGTGGTCGCCATTCTTCATGAGTCCTCAAGGTGCTCGTCAGAAACATTTGCTCGGATTTTCCCCTTCATGTGCTTCATCACTGAAAACATCTGCTCCCAGATGGATGTGGTCCCCAAAAGCGACGTCACGAATAAGGCGTGACGGCCACCTTCAAAAATGAGACTACTGGTGGAGTCGTGAAGAAAATAAACGCTAAAAACTCTTGATGGGAAAAGATTCTGAAGGGGCTGCATGACTAGCTGTCCTGGGCGGCTCGTGGCCGACGGGTCACGCGTTGGGAGTGCCTGCTCCAGGGTTGGCTGAAGAAGGTGTGTTGTGGGTGGAGGTGTCCCATGAAACAAGAAGAGAAGTTTCCCCAGGATGGGAAGCGCTTGAGGCAGAAAAATTTCAGGAGCCCCCAGTGCTGAAACTGGGCCCCTATCATCACCAAAGATGAAGTGAAACTCTGGAGGAAAAAGGTTTTATGGTGCAGCTCGACAGAATGCGTGTGTGTCACAGAGAGTGACTGTGAGTTCACCAAAGACAGAGCAGGACACGAGAGAGCAAAGGTCGTGTGACACGGCTATGCTGAAGGACTGAACAGACTACACATTAAAGACTACTTGTGAAGATGAGGAGAAAAAGGAATGCTTCTACACTGCTGGTGGGAATGCAAACTAGTGTGACCTCTCTGGAAGACAATGTGGCAGTTTCTGAGAGAACTAGAAATTGACCTTCCATATGACCCAGCAATTCCCCTATTGGGAATATGCCCGGAGGAACTCAAGTCATTCTACAAAAAAGATACCTGCACACGTATGTTTGTTGCAGCTCTATTTACAATAGCAAAAACATGGAACCATGTTGCCCATCGAAGCTGGACTGGATTAAAAAAATGTGGTACATATACACAATGAAATATTATGCAGCCATAAAGAAGGACAAATATATGGACTTCGCAGCAACTTGAATGGATTTGGAGTTAACCGTACTCAGTGATCTATCACAGAAGCAACGAACAGAGTTCCATATGTTCTCACTCATAAACGGACCTTGAACAATTATAATCCTATAAGAAAGTGATTGGCAGTAGTGGGAAACTGTCAGGGGAGTGGTGGTGAGATTGGCAGTTGAGGGAAACTGCTAGGGAAGGGAGGGGCATACCTCATTAACAAGGGTACCTGCATGATCAATGTTTGTATACCTAATCCTGAGTTGTACCCCACATCTTTATAATAAAAAAAAAGACTACCGCTTCCACGTGGGCCAGAAGCATGAGGGAGTCCCTGGGCTTGAAGAAGTTCTGTGCACTGGGTAGCAGGCGTCTCTTAAAACTTGTCTAAGGAAAATGACCAAAGACTAGAGACACTGCACTAGCCACGCCTCCTTCCACCTGTGGACCCCCTGCCTCCCCTCCACCTTGGACGTGGACTCCAGAAATGAGCAGCCACGAGGACCCGGGAAAGGAAGGACGGTGACATGGGAGGGCTCTCACCAAGAAGGCTTTCTGACAGCGTGGTGAAGGGAGAGCAAAGAGTCTGCACTTAAATTGGGCTACACCAATAGGTGAACATTTTGGAATGAGATCCGTCCTTTTAAAAAAGTAACTGATTTTCATTTTGATCTGTGCTTCAGAGAAAATATCTTAATTTCTGCCTTCCACATACACTCCTCCTTCCATTTTCCAGGAAAACCCCCTTGAGATGTACAGAGCCTCTGACAATCTCATTTTTGGTTGTGGTCTTTGCTTTTTATTTGCAGAACTAATGGCTTGATTAGCTGATCTTACCACAAAAGCATATTTTTCTCTCAGGGTAGGGACAAGTTGTGTCGTTCAAAGAATCCAACCAAACTCGAATCTCCTCACAGCTTTAAAAAAGGTATTTTGACTTCTGCTTTTCCCACTAAAATTCAGGACATTGTAAGTTCAATGTTTCATCCACGTTCAAGCTCCAAAAGCAGTAATTTTTATATATGTGTGGTTTGGGACATACTTAAGGCAATGACGTGCCTTCCTGCCTTTTTTTTCATCTGATTTTTTGGTCTGAGATCTCCATGCACGAGCCTTCTCTGCCAAGCCATTCCCAAGAAGGCTCCATCCACGTTCTCCTTACCAACGCCATCTCTGTAAGCTTCCCCTTCACAGCCAGCCGAGCTGAACACCGTCAGATTTATCTTCCGAATTCTTGTCTCTTTGACCCATCTCTGTGCCTTTCCCACCATTCTCTGTCAGCAAGACATCTCTTCATTCTCTAGCAACCCGCCCAAACCTTCTTTATTTCCTCTGACAAAGTCCATTGCCTGGTCTTTGGACTTCCATAAAGCTTTCCAAAGTCTGCCTTATATAGCACATACCACATGGCTGTAATTATCCATGGGTCTGTCTCTCTTGGTAAACCAGACACTTCTGAAGGATTAGGGCATGGTTTATTTTTCTTTGACCCTTCAAAGCTTACACAATGCTTGTCATAAGTTGGGCGCTCACTGTTGGTGAACGAATGACTGCATGAGCTAGTACAAACTTTATAATCTACTGCCCAATTATCCTGAAGCAACTATATTCGCCCAGGTCTTTATATATTGCAAACCTCCAAGAGAAAAGGGTCACAGATAAATTCATCACGTTGCATGACAGGAAAAGGTCTATATTTTTTTGTACTTTCAGCAAGACACTTTCTGTAGTAGGCACTAAATATTTTGTCTTATAGAGGTATCTAAATACTGTGTTGTCTGCCTTTTGGTTAAACATAGTGCAAAATGCGGCACTGATACTTGTGTAGGTGATTACAAGGTTATTATCCCTAGTAAGATTTGTCTAGTGGATGGTAGATAATCTGATATTTTAAATTTCTAAACAAAGTATTAAAGGAGCTTTGCCACTCCTAAAAGTTGTTTGCAAATGGGTTTCATGTGCATACCATTGAAAATCTAGTTGTCCTTAATAGAAAACTGCCTTTAAGCCATTTTCCTGATAAATGCTTCTTAAAGATGTAGTTTGAAATTGTTCCTCAGTCCCTGAAAATCATCTGCCATAATAACAAGGAAGAACTGGGAAGAGGATATTTTATGTTCACTTTTTTAAATGTTATCAATGCAAATTGATTAAGTCAAAAGACTGGCAGAGGGCAGGGCTTGTATAATTTAAAGGACATTTTAGTGGTTTACTTTAATGGACTGGAAAAAAATACACACGTGAAGGAGAAAAAATAAAAAAGAGTGAGGCTTAATTTCTATTCCTAAAAGCTCGCCGGACGCATACTTTAAAAGCAAAAGATCATGCTGACTTCACAGAGTGGTCAAGAGACAGGAATATCCCACACATAACGGAGGGGACAGATGCCCTGATTGGGCAGACTTGATTGTGAGGGGGGGAAATTACAGAGCCTGGACTTCTTCGTGCTAATGAGAGGTGATTTAGGAGGCGAGGCCAGCCCCAGTCACCTCCCGACTCTCCACTCCACGAGCTGCCACTGTCTGCGGCTAATGAGGCAGGCTTGGAGCCATGCCCTTCATTAGCTTGACCCTGCGAAACCGTGTTTCTCGAACGTTTTCAACCCATGACCCTTTGAAGCTTTCCCATTCTGTGTCCTCACACCAGCCAAAAAGATTCGTTCCTGTTTTTCCTTTATGGACCTTGAATTATAAAAAATAGTAAGTGTGCCACAGACACTTTTTCGACATGTTTTGCCTGTGGGTGATTTTGACATGTGCCTTTAGGGTGGAATTTGCACCACATGCCGCCGTCCCCTTACTGAGAAGTGAGGTTAAGATAGGGTGCCTTGCTAGGCGTAGGGTGGGGCGGTGTCCAGGGCCAGATCTGGGTTTTTTGTGTTCTCGATGACCTGATTCCCATCCCAAACGTTGAAAAACTCAGTGGCCATGCCTATAAAGAAAGCAGAGGGGAAGGTCTGAACCTGTCTTTATTCTTCATTGTGTCTGTCTATCGCATGCAGTCATTGTGGCTTTTCAAACGTCAGGCATTAACATTTCAATAAAAAAAGCATTTTATAGGCTTATCTGAAGTGGGAGAAAGTACCTCCCTCTGCTATGGAATAGAGTTATCATTTTATTTTTTGAAGCATCTAGAAAATTGTTTACTTTACCTTTTTTTTTTTTCCTGAGTCGGAGTCTCACTCTGTCGCCCGGACTGGGGTGCAGCGGCCGCTCCCGGCCACCGCAGCCTCAACCTGCTGGACTCCGGCAATCCTTCCGCCTCAGCCTTCTGAGTAGCCGGAATTACAGGCATGCGCTACCAGGCCCGGTTGATTTTTTGATTTATTGTAGAGATGAGGTCTCGCTGCCCAGGCGGGTCTCGACCCCGTGGACTCAGGCAATCCACTCACCTCAGCCTCCCAAATGCGTGGGATTATAGGCTGAGCTACCGAGCCCGGCTATTATTATTTTTGAGTCAGAGTCTCACCCTGTCACCCAGGCCGGAGTGCAGTAGCATGATCACACCTCGCCACAGCCTTTACCTCCCAAGCTCAGACAATCCTTCCACCTCAGCCTCCCAAGTTCCTGTGGTCCACCACGTCAGCTCATGTGAGTATTTTTTGGTAGAGATGGGTTATCACTGTGTTGCTCAGGCTCAAACTCCTCATCTCAAGCAATCCTACCACCTTGACTTCCTAAAGTGCTGGGACTATGTCGGGAGCCGCAACTCCTAAACAAAGACAAAGTGGAGGCTGTCTGAATATAGGAAAAATGCTGGCTGGGGGCAAGGCCCCAGCAAACAGCAGCCGTGATGGAGACAAAGCCCACGGATCCTGTCGACGGGCCCCTTTGGTCTTCAGGAGGGCGTGCTTGAGCAAAAACAGTTTCCCTGTTTTTGTAACAAATATAGTTCTAATTGAAAAACAGGCGAGGATGATGTATTAGTGAAACTAGGCATAGAAACAGAAGAAAGAAACAACAGCAAAAGCATATCCATTAGAGACGCTAGGGAATGTTTTGTTACCTTCTTCCCCATGAAAAGCAAGGCCATTGTGTATGAGGAAGATAAGAAACTTCTTTATTTTCTGTTTTTAATGGTTAACAGACCCTATACTAAAATAACACCTTAGACAGGTAAGATGGATGGAAAAGTTTGTTAGAACTTAGACAAGTCGATCCTGAGGGCAGCTGCTTTTAAACATAATTTTTAAAAATATGGACATAGTAGATATAGATTTATAAGGCTAATGCAATTTAATAGTATGAGTATAATAATATAAGATAAAATAATTATATAGATAAAAATAGGATAATGATTAAAAATAATTAGATAAAATATAATTAAATAAGAAATAAATATAAAATATAAGAATAGTCAAATATAATTCATATAAAGGTTGTTTAGTATTATTAGATTATGATTTATACAAATAAAATAAGAATAAAGATAGGTACATCATACAAAAATTTATTTAAAAAATTTAAAAAATAATAAAATTAGTTATAAATATAAACGCCAATATATTGCTGCTAAGTGACATGTAAAAATTTAGTTAAAAATATGTTATAAAAGGGTGAGGGTTAAAAGGTTACAGGTTACAATTTTTAGCAGATATTGTTTCGTTCCTGTCTATTGGTTTTGACATAAATAACCTCCCGGGGGCAGAAAGGGACAGGAAGGAACAAATAGATCATTGTAAAATGTTTAATTGTAAAAAAAAAAAAAATATGATGTAAGCATTTGTGGGCACATATGTGAGGGGGTTGAGGGTTAAAAATGCCCTATATAAATATGTGAAGATTAAATAAAATTTGGAAGAGTCCTAAACTCTACCCAAAAAGTCGACTTGTGTCTTCTTTCTTCGCCGTTCCTGATTCTCTCGCCTCAGGCCCTGACTCTCGTCTGGAACCGGTCTCCAACAGGATTACAGGTGTGGGCCACTGCACTAGGCCATATGTATTGATTTTTAGATTCCAGGGGTCCATGTGCAGGTGTGTTACAAGGATACTGTGTGATGGCAAGGCTTGGGCTTCCACGGAGCCCATCACCCAGATGGTGGACATGAGCCCCAGCGGCAGTTTTTCAGCCCTCCCACTCTCCCATCCCTCTCCTCTTTGGGGATGCCCCCGTGTCTGCTGTTACCCTCCTTGTGCTGTGAGTTTAGGATGTAGCTCCTGTTTATTAGGGAAAATACGTAGTATTCAGTTTTCTGTTCCTGTAAGAATTCGCTCAGGATGCACAATTACAGTTGTAATTTTATAGTTCAGTGTATTTGGAGAAATTCTTTTTTTTTTCAATCAGAATGGTGGCATTATCAAAGATAAGACTGGGTGTGGCACAACTGATTAGAAAAGTATGCGAAGTTGAAGACAAGGAAATGAAATGTGTATACTTGAGAAATGCAGATTAATTTTTTTTCTCCATGCTACATGTTGGTTTATTTGGCATTAGAAGTGCCATTAGGATAAGCAATGTTTTATTTAAATATATAAACAGTTTAAATGAGACACACTCAGTCATGGATTGGGTTACACATTTTAAAATTGAATTAGAAATACTGAATGCTTTTCAATCTTTCCGACTATGATTGGGCCTATTTTGAGGAGACATACATTGATTGATTATTTGAGGTGGGAACCATGTATAACTTCATGGTTTCACATGGAAACAATGGAAAAGATACACAACTCAGCAATTCTGCAAATGTTTTGTTTTGCAACTGAGAGTAATATCCATGAATTCAGATAATTCTTATGTGAAACAATAAAAAGAAGATACATTATTTAAAATCTACACTTACTTCCTGTCTTGATATTTGTAAGATAAGAAACTTAATTTCAACTTGTTTCTATGTTGGCATTAAATTATTTAAGAATTTCTGCTCTGTTGGTATGTGGAGATACATATGTTCTGAAGGTGTACATGTTGCTACCATCCAATATATGCTGGATTTAGGCAATTGCTAGATGTATAATTGCATTTTGGGTGATATCATTATATGTGCTGTATCATTTCACTTTGTATATTGGGTGCTTGGCCCTGGCTCATGTTGGGAACCAGGAAATATCTTTTGCCCTTTCTTGTACAAGGCTTCCAAGTGTGTAAAAATTATCTGGTGTGGTATTCAAATGCAGATTTCTTCATCATGTTCTTAAAGATTTTGATTCAATATTTCTGGGATAGGACAGAGAAATCTGCATTCCTTTTTTTTTTTTTTTGAGTCGGAGTCTCGCTCTGTTGCCAAACTGGAGTGCAGTGGCCCGGAGTGGCCACTGCAGCCTTGACCTGCTGGGCTCCGGTGGCCCTTCTGCCTCAGTCTTCCAAGTAACTGGAACTACAGGTGCCTGCTACCACGCCCGGCTAATTTTTGATTTATTGTAGAGATGAGGTCTTGCCAAATTGCCCAGGCGGGTCTTGAACCCACGGGCTCAGGCAATCCACTCACCTTGGCCTCCCAAAGCGCAGGATTACAGGCTGAGCCACCCAGCCTGGCGAAATCTGCATTCTTAACTCAAGACACTCTGATGAAGAAGATTTTACTATGTTTTAACAAGCTCAACCTTTAGAGGACTTCTAGGCAATTTATAGTTAAACTCATGTGAAAATTGCGTGTAAGGCTGGGCACAGTGGCTCACGCCTGTAGAGCCCGCATTTTGTGAGACTGAGGTGGGGGGAAATCACTTGAGCCCTGGAGGTGGAGGCTGTAGTGAGCTGTGATGGTGTCACTGCACTCCAGCCTGGGTGACATAGCAAAAGCCTGTCACACACACACAAATTACATCTAGTACCTACACACAGTACTAATGATGGTATAATAATGAAAATTGAAATCATGGGTTTGTAAACATGTAAATATCTATCAAAAGGATAATGTCTAATTTTTGTTCCTTTCAATAAATTTATCTGTGTGCCGAACAACTACTTTGAGGGTTGAACACAAGATTGAACAGGTTTGTCATAGCATTGGGCTAACTTTAAGAATATTATCTGGTGGTGATACATTTGCCTCGATTTTTCCTAATACTTTTATCTCAAAATCTCTTGCCTTACTCGTTCATATGCCTGGTTCTGAGTGTCTAATTCTTTTTGCTGTCAACTCATCTCTTCGGAGGTAATATTTTAAAGACTTAGCAACTTAGAAGGCAAAGATGCTGGCAGTCCACACGGTCTCTGGAACCAGGTAGAATGACTGCCGTCAATTAATATTTGATCAGAAGCAGAAGTCCTATCCTGGTGCCTGACAGCTGAACGTATTCTGTTTGGTATGGTACCTAAGCCAGTCCACTCAAGCTTGAGAGATTTATTGGTGTGTTTGGTTCCCACGAACCGATGTTTTCGTCTGCCAGAATGAATCTCACTCAAGTATTACACTCTTCCTGCAATATATCTGCATTTTCATAGATGTGTCTTTATAATAATTAAAAAAAAAAAACTTAAGGAGGTTGTGGCCCTTGTCAGAATGTTGAGCGCTGTGCTGTGAGGTCAAGATAGGGGATATTACATTTTTCCTACACATTTTTCATTTACTTTAAAAAAAAATCATTCTGTACCTGTTGTATGCCAGAAATTATGAGATGTGACTGTGATGATCAACACTTCATACAAACACAATTTTGCGTAAACAAAACCTGTCTTCACCTGGTTGACCTAGGGGTTATTTGGGCAGGTCTCGTTGGGGGGGAGAGGGTGGAAGAAAGATTGCATCTCAGCGCTGTCACAGACGTTGCAGAGACTGAGAAAGTCAAAATGGTGTTTGACTTAGTGTGGTGTTTCAGGTCTGTCCCTGTTCCCCCACCTCCAAGTCCAGCACAGCATGGAGAGCTTCCAGGCAAGTGTTGCCCTCGTTAGCACGACGCGCCACTCTCTGTCCCCTAAAACATGCAGTATGAAGTCCTGATGTCCCGGAGGCCAGAGCATGTAGCCACGCAAAATGTAATGTAACATGAAGGTACATGAAATTAGATGTTTGCTTGTGAAACATACGTCACAGTACCTTTTGCCTTTTACATGACAAATAACTTCTATATTTTCTAGGGATAAAACCCAAAACAATGAATAACAGCCACATTCTTTCTTCCCACGGAGAGATCGACTGAATCAGAATGTGCTTCTAACTTGCAAACATCACGTGTACACAGTGGGGCATGAATTTAAGAGCTTGCCTCGAATGAAATAAGAGCGAAAGAGAAAGTGTGTCATCTTAAATGAGGGGTGACAATTAGCTCATAAGTAGAAGTTCTCTTTATACCTTCTTTTCATTAGCATTCAATGCTCTATTTATGTCAGACTTTCTGGCACTTAAAAAAAGCAGATGTTTTATAGTGGTACACAATAGAATATTTTCATTATTAAGCATTAATGGGGTAAGAACATAGAAGTGGAGAGACTATGGCATATTCGCACATTTCTAGATATAATTATATGTACATATAGGGAGAAATAGTAATGCAGAATTATCAAAACTTTAGAAAACAGCTCAGATCCCAATTAAAGTGTAAAAACAGAAAAGGCTTCCTTCAGCTTTAAAAGTCAGTTGCCACAATGTTTGCAACTGAAAAATGTATAGTTTGACTATTATTTTTTCCAAAATGCCTATTTTTTAACATATCCAAATGTGCATATCTCATTTTCTTATATCCACTGCTCAACAAGCAATTATGTGATGTGATTTTAGGTCATTCATCGGCCAAAATCTCAGTATTAATTTTCTTTTCTTTTCTTTTCTTTTTGAGTCAGAGTCTCACTGACTCTGAGTGCAGTGGCACACTCCTGGCCACCACAGCCTCGACCTGCTGGGCTCTGGTGATCCTTCCGCCTCAGCCTTCTGAGTAGCCGGAACTACAGGCATGCCCAGTTAATTTTTGATTTATTGTAGAGACGAGGTCTTGTCAAGTTGCCCAGGTGGGTCTTGAACCCGCGGGCTCAGGAAATCCACTCGCCTCGGCCTCCCAAAGTGCTGGGATTACAGGCTGAGCCACCGAGCCTGGCATCAGTATTAATTTTCTAGGTGAGGGAATTCTTTATCTGAGGGGAGTGATTACATTGTTGAATTGATGATAGACATGTTGGATTGGTTGTGATCAACTAATATGTAGTTATTACTGTTAGGAGTAGAAAGATTAATAATTTAAAGGACACTTAATTTAAAATGATACTCAATAAAGAAGTCTCCCAATGTACAAGATGCTGGGAGAATCAGATGAATAAAATGATCGGGGTTGAAGTGTACAGACATCCGGGGAAGGATAACTTTACATTACTTAGCTGTTTACATCACTATAAAATAATTTCAATAAAAGACAATACCTCTGGCATTATACCTATAGTTATACTTGCACATTCTCAAACGTTTTCCCACAGCGTGGGGGTGGTTTCATCTATTCCACGTGAGCAAATACTGATATTTTCCCAACACTTTAAATAGTTCATGTTAGGTACCAGTACCCCTTTTCCTAGTATCATTCCTGGTTAAGATGACATCAACTCCAAGTCACTGATGTGAGAAAAAAGATCTTCAATTTTCATTTTAAAATATACATTTTAAAATAACAGCATTGATGCCGCCTGACTTGGTTGTCTGCTTTCTTCTTTAATTTATTTAAAACGCTTCCTTCTCTCTATGCCCACATAAGGTAGGCTGTTTTCTTTCTGTGCTTGACTCGTCTGACTCATACATAAAGCTTCTTTGACAGCCTTATAGATCTTAGTGCTGGATAAATGGCAGAGATCCTTTAATTAATCTCCACTGGGACTTGAGAGACCCAGAAATCTGTATTAATTTGTCAATTCTGGGACGCATATTGTGTTAATTTTTCAGTTAAAGTATTCGCATCAAAGACATCTAACTCTATAAGACATATTTATATTAAAAGTTGTTTCCCTTTAATTTATTTTAAAAGGACAGTCACCTTAATTTTCATAGCTCTGCTCTGTGTCTATTAATATTTTTATTTGCTTGGATTCTTGTGCCAGACTGTCTGGACTTAAAGTCCAGCTCTCCCTGTTAGCTGCATAAACTGGGAAACTTGTGTAAACTCTTGGTGCTTCTCTTTCCTCATTGGTGAATACCAGCAATTTGCTATAATAGGTAGCTAAAACATTTTGAGGGATTAATTAGTTAGAACATAAATGGTTTCAGAGGTCTACCTGGCACATAATTATTATTTTTATAGAGTTGCAATAGTGTTCATTTATGTTCAAAAGTAAAACTTTAAAATATCTCTATTTTATCTTTGAATTTTCAAGTCTTCTTATTTCCAGTGTGTAGAAAAAGAGAAAAGATTGGTATTGGTTGTTGGTCACTGGCAAGTAAATTTTATCATTTTTAGTTTTAAATTTAATATAAAATTGCTAGAATTGACTTAGGATGACTTTATAAAACCTTGAATGTGAGTTTACACCTTTAAGAAATAGTTATATTTTCTTATAGTAGTAAAATATTGGTATCTGAAAATGAAGATGTAAAATCATTACTCGTATGAATGAAAAGGCCAAGTTTTGATTTTTTAAAAAAGAAGAAAAACAGTAGAGTTAAGAGTTCAACTTGGTGTCCATTGGGTGAGTACTGCTCTGTGATCATAAGACTAGATTTAAGATGTGTAATCTGAGACTTTTTCTTTCTTTTTCTTTGAGTTTGTAGACCCAGTGAGCTGCTTATCAAATCTCAAAGGCTCGCCTATAGGACAATTCCATGAAAATGTCTCTGGAAAATAAATCAGAAACCCATAGGAAGGAAACACTAGAGGTTATTCAATCTAACTTTTTGGCTATCCACACATCCATATTTAGATTATGCCCACTTTGGAGCATCCATTGCCTAATGTGGTTTATTAAAATGCTCTTTCAAGTTTAGTAGAACATTCGTTTCGGTTGCCTCTACACGGAATATGTGTGATACCAATATAAACAAAAGTAGAAAATGTGTCATTTGGCTCAATGGAAACTATTCTGAAACAATGCTTTTCTTAATATAAGTGAAAACTTTTCACACCCACTCCCAACTAACAATATTATGTTATATATTTTGATAGATCAAGCAACACGATAGCAGTTTTGCAAGCTCTGCTTGTAATATAGCAGCCATGAGATAAGGCATATCTAGAATCAAAAAAGTAAACTATTTGACCACATCTACATAACAACTTAAGGGAAGGAATTAGTGATTGAACAAAAAAGTGTCTGGCTGTACATCTCAAGTTCTATTTTAGCACTACTATCTCTTACGAATTACACTCCAAGTACAGATCACAAGATGCATTCCTAAAATTACAGTTGAGACTCACACTAGATACATGCAGTTTAACTTTTTTTTCCTATTCAGTTACATGTTAAAATTTTCCAAATTTCACCATTTTCTTTTAGAAATCAAAAGCACACACTATCCTTTTCCTCCATCTTATGAATTAATATGTTATTCATACTTATTTATTGAATGTTTACTACAAGCCAAGTATTGTTATCAACCATTTCAAACATTATTATCCTTAATCTTCACAACAGCACCATCAAGTATTACTATTCCATGTTAATAGGCAAAGAAAATATACTTTAGAGTGGTTAAATAAATTGCAGAATGGGGGAATGGTAAGAGATTTGAACCACGTCAATCAACTCAAAATTCCATGTTCTCAAATACTCTGTTAAATATCTGAAAAACTGAAAATGTTAACAAAAATGTGTAAGGGAAAAACACGGTGAGGTAGTCTGTAGATGAGTGATTAAAATGAGGAGGGCTAAAATACGTATTACAAAATGTATTTTAAAATAACTCCAGAGGATGATACACAGAATAGAAGAAAGAAGTTTAAGGTAATATGAAAAGAAAAAAAAAAAGCCTAAACTAAACAACTAAACTAAAAGGAGGAAACTAGAAAGAAAAAACTGAAATACTGGAATCTCTTAATGAAGGCGATACAAGCTTGGGAATTTAAGTATAGGATGGTACAATGTGGGAACGAAAGAGCAGAGCGTTTAGTACAAACACAGGAACTTTCCACGGGGAAGTAATGAAGAAGCGGGAAGACCCACGGCTGCCATGAGGAAACCCTGTGCAACACGGGAGACGAAGAGAAAAGAGAAGAGAGAACACGTCAGTGGCTTCGTGTTTCTTTTGGCAGCAGGAAGCTTCAGAATTACGTCTGTTTTTCCTTTTCTCTTTGCTTCCAGTGCCGCTGGATCTGAAACTCCAAGCCTCCAGTAAATTCCACCTGTGCCTGGGTAATCCTGTATAAAACACTGAAATGTGGGGTGTGATCATTGAGGCAGTCATTCCATCCTGATCTCCGGGATGGAGAAATTGTGCTGCTGGGAATGGTACGGTTTTGCCACCTTTTTCTCATTCAACGTGGATGAAGACGAAGCAGAGATTCAGGAGCCAAAGCCAACAGCCATGACCTGAACATAAGAAACATTTAAGCTTAAACTGGTTATTTTCTGTGTGTGTCTATATATTTGCACCTGGGAGTCTTAGGTGATACATTTGGCCAGTCGAACATGGCTTTGAAGAAAATCCTGAGGCCTTAGGTCACAGCACAGAATGGGTGCTGGGACGATAACACCTGTGTTTTAGTCTTCACGGGAGTATCTTCGAGTCAAGAGAACAGTGCTTTTTGCCACAGCCTTTTGGTACTTCTCTTAGATGGCTCTGCAGGCCTGGTGTAGAGTATGTTCTCTACTCCAGAACAAACCAATTAGGAAGGTCTTGCCTCATGAACTTCGTCTATTTAATGCTCCTGGGCTTGCTACATTTGGGAAATCTGTTTCCCATGGTCCCGTCCATTTTCAGCATTTAAATGTAATGTCTAAGACAAGATGATTTAAAAAAATTCCCTTTAAGCTCTGGTTATTCTACTTACTTATAATCATGTGGCTGAAACTAATGGTGAGAGAATATATATTTTTAATGACTGAATTATTTAGAGCAGAGGTCCCCAGCCTTTTTGGCATCAGGGACGGGTTTCACGAAAGCCTGTTTTTTCACAGACAGTGGGGGCCAATGGGGGGAGGGCCATCAGGTATTAGATTCTCATAAGGAGCGTGCAGCCTCTTATATACAGTTCATGATGGGGTTTGTGCTTCTGTGAGAATCGAATGCCACCGTTGATCTGGCAGGAGCCAGAGCTCCAATCTCTGTTGCTCACCTCCAGCTGTGCCTCCCCATTCCTAACAGGTCACAGGCAGGGTTGGGGACCCCTGATTTAGAGGACAGTTGTGCTTCAATTATTTACTAATGAGGTTGATGTCAGTGATGTGCTGAGTAATTGATTATGTTAAATCGTCAACATGACAACAAGGTACATGACAATCAAGGATGCGCTCATCTTCCTACTACTACTAAATGCAGGATGTCCGCAATATTGATTTCCCAACTTCGATGAAGGACATGGACAGCCAAGTGTCACTCGCCTATTCTCTTCTTCTTCTCACAACTGGGCACAAAGGGACATGGTGCTTAGCACATTTACACGTTGAATGGCACTCTGGAGTTGCCTTGCAGTTTACACCTTAGGGAGCACAGTGCACTTGTAAATCTCATACCCCTCAAGTGTCCCTTTCCCCACAGGAAACACTAATCTCACAGGAAGGGGAGGGGTGGAATCTCACACAGTGTAGAGATTTACAAGTCTGTGGTGAAGGAGGGGGTGTAAATTGCTGAGAAACCCAAGAGTGCATTTAAATATTTAAAGGTAAAGAGCACCTAGGTGTTTCTCTTACTTGAAACTTAATTAGACTGGGAGATACAAGGGGGATAAGAAAATGGCCCACCTGGTCCTCAGAGTTAAGCCCTCTGCCAAAAAGAAGAGAGAGTTGACTGACTCGCCCGAGTCCTGTTTTTATCAAGTCTTTAAGTTAAAGAACCAGAAGATTATCAGGGCAGATGCAAGTTCTAAGTTATGTGGATGATTAGTAATAACAAGAGCCTTGCTTCTAACATTTAAACATCTTCAATAATATTTAAGTGCCATGATTGGGGCTTCCTTTCGGGGCAATATAATTTATCTTCTGTGTTGGGACACTATTGAGAGTTGATGGGTGTTCCATGAATAACTATGCTGGGACTTCCCAAGTATTATACTACTAATAATTATGATACATAAAAGGTATCACCTGTGACTGCCCAGTGAAAATTGAGGCAAAAGTTCTTAAGTGTAACCTTCCTTGGTCACACTTAAGAATATACAGTCAAAATACTTATTCATTATATTTTTTCCAAGGCAGAGAATAATGGTTACGTATTTTATAACTGCACACTCAATATATAAGTGGAACTGACATTTTATAGCATAAACACTTACGGCTTTAAAATGTTCCATCTGTACTGTCTGTTAACTGTGCATATCCTATGTGGCATTTTAGGGTAGGCTCATTGTCTTTTAATGGTAACCGGACAGTGTCAGAGAGCTGATCTGTCATATAATTCAATCAAAACCGCTGTACTCAAAAGTTTTAGTTTCGCTGTGTTATATAGTCCAGCATTTAAGAGCATTTGGAGCCAGGAAGCCCTGGGTTTAAATCCTATTTTTGCTACTTAAAGAGCAGCACGCTTTGTGTGGGGTACTGTTTCCTCTTCTGGGCAATAGAGATGATAATAATATCACTGTCCCTTACCTCTGAGGGGTGTCATGAATGTCAATTGAATTGGTACAGATGAAAGACACACTAAGCATTATACCTGTCTCTAAGTGAATATAGTTATTAATAATTGTTTTGTATTTGTTTGTAATGGCCTTAAAAACTCTATAAATATTACTGATAATCCTAGTTTCAAAAGTTAAGACATACTAATAGGCGTGAAATAAAAAGTGGCAGTTTTCTGGTCATGCTTTCTGTGACCTTGACTTATTCCCCCTTAATACTTTTGCTATTTCTTCTGAGACTTTTAGCTTCTAAATAGTGCGCTTATGCATCCACTTCTTGCCTCGTCAGTTTTAAACAGTACCGACTGCCTGTTTTCAGTCTCACTACTCACTCCAGGGTCTGCAGTTTCTAGTTCTCCCAAGTCCATGTTGTGTGGGATTTTGTGGCATGATTTGACTGGCTTCTTGTTGCTATCCCGTGTAGCATATGATTCAGCATGGTATTATTCACTGCATGTTATTTAGGTTTCTGAACCCTGCTAACTCTTCTATCAAATTTCTATCTGATTTTTAAAAATTGTTTATATTGGTATTCTATTGTTATTTATTCTTTTCACTTTTGAAAATTTATATTTTTTTATGTCTTTATTCTTACTTTATTGGGGGTCAAGAGGTACAAAGAACAATATATATGTTCAATTCTACTACTTTTTTCTTTTTGATTTGGGGTCTCACTCTGTTGCCTGGGATGGAGTGCAGTGGCAGGGTTACAGCTCACTGCAGCCTTGACTTCCTGGGCTCAGGAAATCCTTCTGCTTCAGCCTCCTGAGCAACTGGGACTACCAGAAACTATTCTGTGTGCCACCATGCCCAACTAAGTTTTTAATTTTTATTTTAATCCATGTTATTTTGAAGCAACAAGGTCTCACTATGTTGTCTAGACTGGTCTCAAACTCCCGGGCTCAGGTGATCCTTCTGCCTCCTCAAATGCTGGGATTACAGGCATGAGCCATCACACTTGGCTAATTCTACCATATTTAACTAAGAAGACCCTTATTAATATTATTCATGATTCTTTCCTAGTACAAACCTTCTTATTTTCACTGAGAGTTGATGGTATAGATGTTTCAGGAACTCATAAACAGTAACCTTTTGTACTCTGGTGTCACTGAGACGTTAAAAAAAACTTCATGGGTTTATTTTATTTTTAATTTGTACACAGCAACATTTACTCTTTGTTGTACTGTTCTATGAGTTTTGACAATGGCATAGAGTTATGTAGCTGTTTTTGCAATCCCATTCCCACAAATGTTCTCAATCAACTTCTCCTCATCTCTGGCAAAAAACAAGTGGTTGCCTGTCCACATGGTTTTGCTTTTTTAAAATGGAAACATGATACTTGGAGACTTTCGTTATATTTATGATGATTCTGTGTTCCACGTGTCCACTTTTTTCATCACCCTTTTCCACAAATTTTGCAAACTTAAAAAAAAGTGTCCAACTACTCTATAGTAGTTTGAATACTGTTTCTCCTCTCTCTAAATTCATGTCCACTGGACTTTATTTAGAAATAAGGTTTTGTGGATGCGGTGGAAGGTAAAGCTAGAGATGAAAACATACTGGATTTTGGTGGCCCTAAATCCCGAACGAGTGCCCTTGTACAAGACGGACTAGGACACACAGAGGCCTCAGGGATGCAAGCCATGTGGAGACGGAGGAAGAGATTGGACTTCTACTGCTAGGAACCAAGGAAACTGAATGGAGCCACAGACACTGAACAGACAAGAAAGGGTTCTCCCTAGAGCTTTCCATGAGAATGTGGCCCAGCGGACACCTCAGTGTCAGCTTCTGGTCTCCAGTGTTGTAGAACATAAATACTCGTTGATGTAAGCCATCAAGTGTGTGGCAATTTGTTGTGGCAGCCACAGGAAAGTGGCACACACTCCAAGCTACAATAAAAGCTTTAGTTCAAGAACTGTCACCTCTCATTTGGGCACTGTCAACCTTCTCTACACTAAATTTTTTTCTTGGTGAAACTTCTGTGCTCTTTCCAATACCATCTTTGCTCATTGAGTATCTTTGTTTTAATATTCACTGCTCTCAACAGATGGACAATCTAAGGTTCAGGAAGATATATAGCTGATAAGTGTCTATTTTCTCAGTCAACTAATATAATTTTCTCTGAGTTCTTCCCATTCTAAGATACATCCTTGGGCTCTGAGGTTAGACCTGACTCTGGGCACAGAAAATGATGACCCAGAGACAACCGCTCACTCCTGCCTAGAGTTGACTTTGCTTCTTAGCTCCAGGTCCTCCAAAACTGAGCTCACTCCTCCATTCTCTGGTTTTTTCAGTGACTTGATTGCTCCTTTGCATCTTGTGGTTTACTTGGGCTTCCTGCCCCTCATGTCTAGACATTGTAATTTGGATTTTAATACCTGTTGCTTAACCTTACTCATGCCGTTTTCTCGTGCCCATCTTTCAATATGTGAATTGATTTCTCTTTCTTTTGGCTACTAATTGTCGACTCCTTCAGTGACGGAAGAGTCATGCTCATCTTGAACACAGATAATTTGAGCTGAAGCTTTTTTTTTTTTTTTTTTGCATGGTTCTTTACTCTCTTTCTATGGATTTTTCTTCTGTCATTGAATAGAACACCATATTCGTGTCTCTAACCAATGTTCTTAAAATCTCTATTTTCTCTAGCCTGGAAGTTTCTGATGCAGGAATTGTGTATTGTTTATTTTGTGTACCCATCCTCTGGTATCATGCTTGAGGCTCCAGTTCTTTTTTAAAAAATTAATCTTTTTAGTAATACAACGCTGGCAGCTAACAGTTCCCTACTGCTTGCACTTCTTCAGTGACTATTCTAAAAACTTTAGATATTCAGTTAATCTTCATACAAACTTTATGAGCTAGTTAAAATTATTGTCTTCATTTTACAGATTGGTAATCTGTGGCATGGGCAATTAGATACAAGGCCTAAGGGCATAACATTCATTTGTGGTAGACCTATGATTTAGGCCTCAGAAATCTGGCTTCAGAGTCTGTGATCTCAAGCACTGCCCCGGGGGATGAATGGGTGTGTGTGTGTGTCAGTCCTTCCTTGGGTCCCAGGTTTCTTCCCACATTCACCATGCCTGTGGACATGAGTCGATGTGTACCAGGAGTTCTCATCCTCAAGTCCAGAACTCAAACTGTGCATTTCCACAACATATGAGGTCTAGGATAACCTAGAGCTCTGCTGTTGTTTTAAAAGCAATTCATCTGTGTCCCAAAGCAAAAGTATTCATGAATAAGTTTTTACAATATGACATGTTCTTAAGTTCAGGTCCTACCTATTCTCTTTCTCTTTCCCCCTTCTCTCTCTATCTCTCTCTCTCTCTCTCTCTCTCTCTCTCTCTTTCTCCACACACACACGCACACACACACACACACACACACACACACACACAATCTTTTTTTTTTTAATTAGAAAGTCCCTTATTGCCATCTGTGAACATGGTTTTCTTTTTAAAATAAAAATGGCTATTATATAAATTGAGTCTAAAGGTCTATAGTTGATGCAGGGATTAATTATTGAACTACTTATAGAAAGAGTTTGTCTGACTTAAATCCAGCAAACACAAGAAAGCAAATTCTTTGAAAGCAAAGAAAATGAATATCCTCCTCGTAGAAATTAATGAGGACAGTGAGGGGAAATGTGATATTTGGGCCATCTGGTAAAATACTGAAGACTTGTCATTAATTTTTTTCCTTTGCTCTGGCAAAGAAATGAAACCATTGATATTAGGCCAAAACTGCTGAGGTCTAGAGGCTAAATTAATTGAGCTGGTCTTTATTTTCCAATGGGGGTGACAATGATGCTGGTAACAATTTCCATTTTGGTTTATAAATTCTCACAGTCAAATGCACTGCACTTAAATATCCTTTGTCACCATTTAGAATCTGTTTATTATAGCAAAGCAACAGTGAGGAGAATTATATTACACATTTGGCTGCTTTTTGTTTGTATACATTGTTCTGTAATGTGTATCCAAAATTAAGATGCATTATGCATTTTATACATTAACATAGTCATCTATAAGTGGTACGTTGAAGACTATATTATTAAAATATCTACATCAGATACAAAAGCAGAAATCTTCAGAAGTCTGTCAGTAAACTGATAGGTAAGCACTTAAAAACAACAAAAAAAGGTCATTTGAAGAGGAAAAAATAAAAGAAAACAGCTCATTCTATAACCATTCTAAAACATGAACTCAATCATTATCATGCAGTTTCTAATGATTGTTGTTTAAAAGTAAAAGAAACAAAGCTTTGTCACATCTTTCTCTGGGGCCAGACTGTCAAAGGTCAATTCAGACTAGCCATTTATTATGTGTCATGCAATCAGCAAGTAACGATCTCTCTGTAGCTTTTCTGAAAATCAGGAAGCAGTAACTACCTTATAGATGTCTAAGGATTAATCAAGATGATAGTTTTAAATGCATAGAACAATACTTGGCACAAAATAAAATTTCAATATACTTGTTATTGATTGGATAGCTTTTATTAGGGTTATACATGATGCAAACTATCTTATAAGATAATTCTAAATTATAAAAGAACCTGAAAATAGAAATAAACTCTACTCACAGCTTACCATCTTTAAGAATAATCGATTAGGCCAGGCTCGGTGGCTCAGTCTGTAATCCCGCACTTTGGGAGGCCAAGGTGAGTGAATTGCCTGAGCCCGCGGGTTCGAGATCCACCTGGGCATCTTGGCGAGGCCTCAACTCTACAATAAATAAATAAATAAAAAATTTAGCTGGCGTGGTAGCACGCGCCTGTAGTTCCAGCTACTCGGAAGGCTGAGGCGGAAGGATCGCCGGAGCCCAGCAGGTCGAGGCTGCGGTGGCCGGGAGCGGCCACTGCATTCCAGTCCGGGCGACAGAGTGAGACTCCGCCTCAAAACACCAAAAAACCAAACAAAAAAAAGCATACTCCATAATAGAGGCGAGAGTATTGCCTTAGTCTAGGGGTTCAAGCCCAGCCTGGGCAACTTGGCAAGACTGTGTCTCTACAATAAATAAATAAAAATGTTAGCCAGGCATAGTAGTGCACACCTGTAGCTCCAGCTACTTGAAAGACTGAGGCGGAAGGATCGCCAGAGCCCAGCAGGTCGAGGCTGCGGTGGCCGGGAGCGGTCACTACCCTCCAGTCTGGGCGACAGAGTGAGACTCCAACTCCAAAAAAAAGAAAAGAAAAGAAAAGTACAAGATAAAACCAAAGTAAAACAAGCAACCCTCCCCCACATTTATGGGACATAAAAAACCTACCACAAAGTAAACAGGTCAGTATCAGAATATCAGAAAACACAGTCAATGAAAAATGTGCTAATGTGTATAAAAGGTGAAGCAAAGATAATCAATCAAGAAAATGCAAGAATTATGAACCAGTTTGCATATAATAACATAGCCTCCAAATGTGTGTGTGTGTGTGTGTATATATATATATATATAATTTTTTTTTTTTTTTTAGTCGGAGTCTCACTCTGTCGCCCAGACTGGAGTGCAGTGGCTGCTCCCGGCCACCGCAGCCTCCACCTGCTGGGCTCTGGCAATCCTCCCGCCTCAGCCTTCCAAGTACCTGGAACTACAGGCGCGTGCTACCACGCCCGGCTAATTTTTTGATTTCACTGTAGAGATGAGGACTCGCCTGCCCAGGCGGGTTTCGAACCCACAGTCAAGTGTATATTTATGGTGTGTATGTGTGTGATATGTGCACATAAACATATAAAGGCATAAAAAGAAAATAAAAAGGAGAACTTAACAAACCTATAAGCACAGGTAGAAAAGGATTTAGCACATTTGTTTTAGAAACTGGTAAATGAAGCTAATAAAAATATTTTTCAGCAAAAATATTGCTACTAACAAATTATGGACATATCCATAATTAATCGACATCCCTGCCCACAACTGTGACTTATGTGTCAGGTTTTTTGTCTAATTACTTTCTTTCGGAAGATCATGCCTTGAAGTATATTGAAGTGAGAATCTGTCGCCTGTAAGACAGTTTTACATGTGCAAGCCCCTCTGTTTTCCTCTTTTATTCTTGAATAATAGGCCTGTCTAATTTTGAACTTGAAAATCTACCCTTTGACAACAAAATTATCAAGACAGCTATATTAGATACTCCATCATACATGGAACTCTACATGAAGAAAAATTCCACTTGTATTTGTTTGCATTTGTATTGATTTTCTTAAGTTTAGATTCAGGAGTTCAAGTGTCTGTGGCAGGGGCATATTGTGTACAGGAAGAAATGGGCTTCCAGTGTCGCCATACCCAAGCAGCGAACATCGCACCCAGCAGGTGACTTCTGCACCCTGGCTCCACGTCTATCATTTCCATTTTCATGTCCATTACAGCTCCTGCATGTAAATGAAAACATGTGGTGCTGGCTTTCCTGTTTCTGAGTTACTTCACATAGGATGGTGTGCTCCAGCTCCTTCCATGTTGCTGCAAAGGACATAATTTTGTTCTTTTTATGGCTGTGTGGTATTCCATGATGGATGGATACATTTTCCTTGTCCACGCGATGGCCGACGGGCACTTAGGTTGGTTCCGTGACTCCGCTATTGTGAATAGTGCTGTCACAAACATACAAGTGCAAGTAACTCTTTTATATAACCATTTCTTTTCCTTTTTGCCCAGCAGTGGGATTGCGGGGTGGAATGGCAGTTCTATGTTCAGTTCTTTGAGAAAGCTCCGTCCTGTGTTCCATAGATGTCGAACTAGTTTACAATCACACCAACCATGGAAAAGCATGTCCCTTCCTCTGCATCCACGCCAACATCTGCTGTTCTTTGATGTTTTAATAACAGCCATTCTGACAGGTGTAAGATGATATCTCATTCTGGTTTTAATTTGCATTTCTCTGTTAATTAGTGATATCGAGCAGTTTTTCATGTTTGTTGGCTGCCTGTGCGTCTTCTTTTGAGAAGTATCTATTCATGCCCTTTGTCCATTTTTTGATTTTTTTAAAATGATGATTTGAGCTCTTTGAAGATTCTGGATATTAGTTTTTTGTTTGGGGCATAATTTTCAAATATTTTCTCCAATTCCATAGATTTTGTGTTCACTCTGTTAATTATATATGTTGTTGTGGAGAAGCTTTGTAGCTTAATTAAGTTCCATTTGCCTATATTTGTTTTTGTCACTGTTGTTTTTGGGGCGTTTGTCATAAATTCTTTGCTGAGGCCAATGTGCAGAAGAGTTTTTCCTAGATTTTCTTCCGGGAATTTTATAGTTTTAGATTTTACGTTTAAGTTTTAAGTTATCTTGAGTTCATTTTTGAATAGGGTGAGAGATTAGGGTCCAAGTTTATTTTTCTGCATATGACTAGCCAATTTTGCCAGCACCATTTACTGACAAATTTTGAAGAATAAATGCCATACAGAACACACTCACTAGTTTTAAGGGAATTCAATTAGAAAGAAACAGTGCAAATAGTATGTACATATTCGAAAACTTTAAAACATTTTCCCAAATACTCGTAAACTAAAGAGAAAATCTGAATGAAAGTTACCATATATCTTGAAGCAAATGGCAATGAAAGGACAAGATATCTGCTTTTATTTCCTTCAGAGTTTAATAAATCTATTTTGGTACGTCTACTGCTTAAGATAAAATTCATCTCCTCAAGAATTAAGGCCATTTTCAGGAAGGTCTATAATTAGGGTGCCTATATAATGTATCATTTACACTGGAGTGCTTTTGTAAATGAAAGCAAGAACTATTGATAATTAATATGGATGAACCAGAATGCTCTAAAGATCATTTTCACAGCTGGAATTTATAACATTTTTAATATATTCAGAAATTTATATTGTTTCTTATTTACTTATTTTTTCGAATTGTGCCTTCTATTTTTAGGAGCAATTTTGACTATAAAATTTTATGTTTGGGAAAAAGTATTTCTGTTTCCCTTGACATTTCTGACACTTTCATAGATGTTAATTTACTTAAAATCTTTGAAATTACTTCTTTCCAGGTTATTGTTCACTCTTAAATGAACTTTTTTTCATAAGCTATTTTAGTTTTCTCAGCTACCATTAATACATATAGATACATACATATAGTCCCAGATAATACATATAGTCCCATGAATGAATTTAATTTTTCACTCTAGTATAATAAATGTATTAAAAATTAAGACTACCTCAGGGATGATTATGAAAGTCCCACTATGTACAATAATAAGCTAAATTCAGACATTTTCTTCATACTGTGAAATTCACAGCAGCAAATAATTAGTGGAATTTTGCACCAGAGAAGTAGAAGCAAAACTGTCATCGTTGAGTAAAGTGTTTTTTCACCTTGTAAAATTGCCAGGTGGCCCACTCAATTCCCAGCCTGCATAAATGTTTAACAGTTGAATGTGCCTTTGAAGAGTCATTGTCTGTAAATGTTCTAGTTTTCCTAGTTGCTAAGTTTGTTGACTGTTCAGCTGCATGAGAGGGCTGATTTTGTGAACTTGGTATCCCCGAGACCCATAGGTTTGGGTACAAATTCTCATCGGTCCTGTCTCCATGGCGTGTGTTGCATCCAAAAAGGTGAAATTTGCTCGGGTCCTCCAAGATTCCCGGCATCACACTGGGCTCTTTTGGGAACCGCCTTCATCTCTGAAACACTGTGGGGTGGCACCCTCTAAAAACATTCTTTAGGCCGTAACTTTTAGAACCTTGTGTTTTCTTTTGATTACTAATCCTTTCCTCCAAGGGCGTGGACGAATAACTTTTTAATGTTTTCCTGATTTTCAGCATCACAAAGAGTTAGCAAACCGGTCTGCCTTTGCATTGACAACACTGCTTAGGAGTGTGAGTGCTTCATTCTCCTCAAGTATTGCGGGTGTTCTGTTCTTCCCTGCACAACGAATAGTTCTCCTCCAGAAATGAAGTTTGTATCATGCCATCCTGCCTTTGCAAAATTCTTCTGATTTCACCAGAAAGGGTTCCCACATTTTCAGGAAGGCAAGCGTGGCTTGTGATCTGGCCTCCAGCTCTTGATTTCCTTTCGTGTCCTGGCACATTGTCTCACCACCACCACCTACTTCTGGCCAAAGATATTTCACATGGCTGAAGAAAATCACTCAGTGCATTTCCACGTGTGCGGGCTCCATCAGAAAGGAACGCAGATGCTCTGTCATTTCATCCTCTATAAACTTCTAGGTCCTTGGACTCGTTGATGTTCAAGAGGTTGTGATCCTATTTGCTCTAAATTGCAAACGATTTCAGATGAGAGTGGATAGTTATGTATCTTCCCACACATTCTGGGAAATTGTAAAGATTTTCTATCGCAGTTTAAATTATTTGAATAATCTCTGGACCAGACCTCCACCCCTGATTCAGTCGAGGACTAAAGGGATGCCACTTCCAATTTCGAGGCCATTAAATGCAAAGCCTTCACTGGTGGCAGCCGTGTCCGGGTCATTTTCACCACGTGGTTCTTTTTCCAGTGTGACAGTGACTACAGCTCCAGCAGCCATGGAGACAGCGGCCTCCTCTACAATTGTCATATCATCGCCTCATCATTTTCGCTCTACAGTCCTTGCCTGAGCATGGGAATTTGAGAAACCCGACAGCGACATGCAGACTTCCATGACTGCACTTGGATTGGCAGAGGCGTGTGGGGTCAGCGGAGTGCACTTGCAAAGGAACCGCAGCACGTGCTCTGCAACTGGACTTCAGAGGCCGCGTTTGATGAAACAGTAGCGGCCACCTGGTCCACAGTCCCTCAGTAGCTGCAAGTGGCGGCACCAAAGGGAGAAAAATGTAACCTTTCACACCTTTTTTCATGTTTAATATCCACGTATTCCTTCTGGAGGCCAAAAGGGAGTCGAGGAAATTATAATTCCCTAAAACCACCTGAAGAGGGGAACAAAGTAAAGCCAGAAAATTACAGCTTCTATTTAACTCTCCAACGCAGTGTGCCTCCGTGTTAAATAGGTGATTTTTCATGGAAGAGCAGAGGAATTTAAGCCCATGTTCCTCCCGTCTGCTCTAAATGGTACCTTGGCAGCCCCTGTGAAAATAATGTCTGATTTCCTCAGGGACCCATTGGGCTGTGTCTTCTCGTCTGGCTGCTGTGAGTGCAGGTTGCATGTTGTACTCTGAGCTGCTCTTGGGTCTTTTTCGCTGAGGAATTTGGCTTTTCCTTTGGGTTTATTTAAAGGAACGTGTGGACAAATTAGTAAAGACCCAGAACTCACTGTCAGAATTGCCAAAGGGTTTAAACAGGCTCAGTGACTTCACCTCCTCCTCCTCCAAGTTTGGTGGGACATTTATTTGTTGGTTTTAAAAAAGAAAACTGCTTACATCAATGCATAACACTGCTGCTGATTCTAATTGTATTCATTTGAGAAAACGTGGGAAATTCATCAGGGTCCATGCTCTCGTGGACAGCCTGTGCGGAAAGTGTGTCTCCACAGGGGTGATGCCTGCTGCCCAGTGCCATGTGACACATACACAACTTCATATGTGACTCGTGAGCTGTGATCAATCGGGTCTGTTTCCCAGGTCAGCAATTCTTTAGGCTTACATATCAATTATCTCTCCCTTTGTCAAAACATGCTTCAGGATGAGAACGAAGATGTAACCACACATAACACATGGTATTAAAAACCAACCAGGGTTTTTCCTCTTACAGGATATATTATTAAATATTATCCTATATTTTTGCTAGTTAGATGTGATAGATCTTTGGTAACGTCTTAGACAATAGAGAAAGCTGCATATATATGTGCATATATGTATACATTTAAATATATATTTATATATTTATAATCTATAGCTGTTTATGCTGAGGTTTTCCTAGCTATAGTTCAGTTTAGTTATAATAGTTTCCTGTGTATTTTTTTGCTGAAATTTGCTGCTTACCAGCTCTATTCACAATAGCAAAAACATGGAACCAACCATGTTGCCCATCGAAGCTAGACAGGATAAAAAAATGTGGTACATATACACAATGGAATATTATGCAGCCATAAAGAAGGACAAATAGATGGACTTTGCAACAAATTGGATGGATTTAGAGTCGATCATACTCAGTGAACAAAGAACTGAGTTCCATATGTTCTCACTCATAAGGTGACCTTGAACAATTATAATGCTATAAGAAAGCGATTGACAGTAGCGGAAAACTGTCAGCGGAAGGAGGGTGGGACTGGCAGTTGGTGGAAATTGCTAAGGGAGGGAGGGGCATACCTTGTCAACAAGGGTACCTGCATGATCAATGTTTGTATACATAATCCTGAATTGTACTTCACATCTTTATAATAAATAAATAAATAATTTTTTTTAAAAGTAGAGAAAAATACAAAAAAAATTGCTGCTTAGCAGTAAATAAGGAAAATCTTTGTTTATAATAACTAAATTTTAATGTTAAAAAATCTTTCATGCAAACAAAATTATAGAATAAGACAAGTCTTGGAAACGTAGCAAATGAAATGGTATGCTTTCATGAAGGTAATATGGTATTACTATTTCAATGATTACCAAAGTATATAAAAATCAAAACACAAAAATGATAACTATTAGTAACAAACATAGCAAGTAAACTTTTAGCACTAAAATTGGCATAACATTAGAATTGCAATAACTAGAATTATTATAACATTTTTATATTAATAAACTTATAAAATTACAATTACTAAAAATAGAAAAAATTGGTAACAAACATAGTAACAAAACCTGTGACATTAGTTACAGCTACCTACTTCCTAAGGCATGATACATAAAGCATACATTTTTTTAACTACTAAAAAGTGAGAAATAAATGGAGGAGGAAGGAAGAGTTGGCATGTTTATTCAATGTCATACAAAGGCATTGTCACACTTGATTTTGTTCTCTAGGCAAGTTTTCATGTTGACTCAAAAGAAAGTGATTTTTTTCCTTACATGCTAATTAGAATCAAGATACGATAAAGTCATATGTTAACATATAGACTCTGTTGAGTAGAAAAGACAATCATTCCAAAGGTGATGGGGCCCTTGGAACTACTCTTACTATTTTCCTATTCCCTCTTTTATAAGTTAGACACAGTTTTGACAATTTTATATTTGTATAATAATGATTTTAACTTTTCAAAAATTATTCCTTTACACTATGAACTCAATGTAAGATTCACAAAAATATTAGCCCTCACCCTAAAAATAATTAAATTCTCAGTCCTCTAGTATATTACAAAACATTTGGTTGAAAAAGACTTTGAAGAGTACCATTATTTTCTACAAATCTTATAAAATGAGAAACTTAGTTAAATTCTTCATTTGTCTCTTTTTAACAGTTTCAGCAGGGGCTGATGAAACAGAAGGTAAAGTTTTTCTCCAGGGTCAGCAACACATGGCAAATTGATCAGTGTACTATTATTTCATTCTTTAACATACAGTGCTATTTAGCATTATACAGGATAGACAGAAAGTGAAATGAATCCAAACAAATGCATAAAAATATATGTAAGATAATCTGCAAGAAACTAAGGAACGCAGGGTTGACAGGTTGCATACGTAAACCTCAATAAACTTTATGTTAAGTGAAAGAAGGGGTTGGTGAAAGACGACCTATTTTAATATCCTATATGTGTGAAATGTCCCGAGTGAACGCATTTATAGAAACAATAGGTATGAGTGCTTGCTTGGGGTTGGGATGGGGACGGGAATGACGAGTGAGTGCCCATGTGTGCAGCGCTTCTTTGTGGGATCACGAGTATGTGCTAATGTTGGATTGCAGGGAGGGTTGCACAACTCTTTTAATATACTAAGAGCCATTGTCTTGTTCGCTTAAAAGAATCAAAATCATGGAGAGACGGGAGAAAGCTAGACACTTGATAGGCAGACACTTAGGACGGGAACTAGTAGCCGCAAGCTCCGTGGACTGGAGTGAACACACCCACCTCCGGGTCGGTGGACTTCATCTTTCGCGCGCTTTTTCCTGATTGGCCCTTCCCAACGAGACCAGACGGGGGGCGCCTCTCTCCGATTGGTGCTCTGGCCGACCAATCAGCAGGCGCTGAGGTCTATATAAACTCCTGGCCGCCACCAGCACCGGGCAACCGGGCGACCGGGACCCCTCCCCTGCCGGGGGGTTTTCTGGCCTCTAATGCGTCCCCCCGACTCGCCCTGTGGTGGTCTGTGCCCCCCCCGTTCTTCCTGGGCTCGAGACAAGCACCCGGACTCGAAGAGCCGCTGCTGAAGACCCCCGGGCTTGAGGACCACCAGACTTAGAGAGCCGCTCCTGCCCGGGGTTGGCTGGCAGAACCGGCCCAGTGGGTTCTGGACCCAACCCGCTGGGTGGAGCCGACAGTGGGGCAGAGCTGATGGGGCTCACAAAGCCAAGGGGACCCCACCCGGACCACCCATCTGGCAGAGCCATACTGCTCTCTGGGGGTGGGCTTGCCGACCCGCTGAACCAACAGAGCTGTGACACTTCTCAGGGCTTGGCTCACTGACCCCCCCCCACCAAAAAGCTGCAACCCTCTTAGGGGGCCCCGCGGCTGCCGGCATCCCCGAGTTCTCGGGGGCCACTTGCTCCCCCGTGGGACGCCGTCACGTCCCGGCCACCACGTGGATCCTGGGCTGGAAGGAAAGCTCCGGGGCACTGCGACATTTCTTGGGGGGCCAGCTCGTGCTGGGATCAAAAATCGTCTCCAGGGCATGCGCCTTATATTGCAACAAAAGTGTCAAAATGAGATGCTCTGCTGTGGCTTGAGGGTTTTCAGTACACTCGCGCTCCTCCAATGTGCGATTTTTCTTGAGTTTGGGTTGTTCTCATGATCCCAGTTAGGGCATTGTAAGAGCGAATCAGCTATGTTTATGTTGTTGGGTCAGCTTTACCGTCCTGTGGTCGTCTGATGGTATTAAAATGAGCAGTATTTAGGCTCATGCTAACATAATTTGATCCTGCATGAAAATTATATAGAGAGATTAGATTTGATCTCGTATATTGCCAACACGATGTGATAATAAGCCACACATTCACAGGGTTTGGCTTTATTTGTTCATCCAAGACATACTCAGCATTGTGAAGAGTATTTCTTGAGGCTTCGGGATTATTCGGTTACTAGGATGCGGATAATAACCAGTATTTAAAAGACAAATGAGGAGCAGCTGTTAGTAATGTAATAGAAGAGACTGTGCTAACATTTGCTATTTGCAGACAAATGTCTCTGCCCTTTTCTTTCTTCTTCCTCTTCCTTTAGGCTTCTCTTCAAAAGTCTTCACTCTCCACTCCTGTTTGCCTATCATCTTGTCGGTCCACACAGTCACCACTTGTGGATGCAAGCTTTTAGTGGCTCATAACCACTTAAATCAACTGAATAAACAAATGCTTTAAGATGGAGATGGAGGAGAGTCATTTCAATTTCAGACAAGATTGCATTACCTAGGTGGTTGAAAAACATTTTCTTTATACTC